>NC_049997.1:7404999-7538528 GCF_000003815.2 Branchiostoma floridae
TGTCATGTCGTCGTGCGACGTCTCTTGCGTGGTGTTGTATTCAGTGTACGCATGTGTGTGGCTCCACTGCCCCTGGTCTATGCGCGGTTCTGTGACGATGTGGAAACTTTCTTTCGTATCTCTTCGCTCTGGTTCTTTAACCTCTCCACTATCTGCCGGTCGCATGCTTAAGTCTGTGGGCGCGTCCATGTGTGTCTCTCTCAAATACGTCTCTCTAAATCTTTCTACCGGCGGCCCGCGTCGCCCGACTAGCTCGCCTGCCCACAGCGATGGGTCATAGTAGCTGTACCCTACTCTCCGGGTCACGTGGCGCATAACGTCAGGGGCGGTCGGCTCGGATTGGATGTCGAGTTGCTGGTACTCCCGTACCATGACGTCATGAAGCGTCGAGATCAGGACCTGTCGAAAGTCAATGTCTCTCCGACCCAGCTCTATCAGGACCTCCTGCATATACAGTCTGAGAAATGGAACATTCAACACTCATTTAATGTCAATTATGCGACCCTATTTGCCCATAGTTATCATGCCCGAGTGCCCATGTTCTAACTGTTTTAGAACATGGGCAATGGCCCGATGATTTTCTTCTTCTTTTTCTTTTTTCATTCTGGTTTTCTACTCGAGAATATTTTCAATTTCGGGGCCAAAGCATAACGTTAATGGGCCTTAAAAATTCTTCTCAACACAACAAACAGCACCTTAAGTTTTACGATGAACAAACAAATAAACAAAAAATACGAACCTGGGTAGGACGGCCAGGGTGACATCCCTGCTCAGACCGAACACTTGAGGTCGGCTGGAAGGCATCTTGATTGGCAACCTGTTAAATACAACACAAAAAGTAAAACAATTGTCGAACTTGACAATTTAGAGTACCAATGCACAAATTGCTGCCATTTTCTATGTTGACAAATATACATAATTTGCATATCTTTGCATAAAGGCCTCTAGAACCGTGAAGCACCACCTGAATCATACTACATCAAAGAACGACGAAAAACGATGAAGAGCCATCAAGCTATTGTGTAGTGAAGTTATGCATAGATTGGGCCTATCCCGGAGCCCCGCCCCCTGTTCGATCATGTTCCATTTAGAACGGAGGTGTTCGAAATAGAATGGGGGTTCCACCTTGTTCTATTTGTTCGATATGACGTTCGATCGGGATCGGTCCATTCGACAGACACATTTCCGAAACGCGTGTTTGTTTCTGTATTCTTGTCATTACAACGATCTCTAGGCTTCCTTGTTTCTCTGTGCACTATTTGTCCGTTTCGTTAGTGTCTCAAAGACTACATTTCTTCACTGTATTAAGAATAGACGAGACGTAGACAGCGCCATGTGAAAATGAAAGCTATTCTAAAGACGTGCAAAACGATATCACAAATGGAGAGACCCTTACATCTGCTTGGAGATTAGCCTTAGGTCCCTCATTATAAAAACCTGTTTTGCGATGTCTTATCGAGTGGACAGAATGAGAGAAAGTTGGTCGATTCGGGTATACGCTGTTAGCCAAAATCTCCTAGCAGATGTATTGGTGGAAATTGCTCTGTGTGTATTCCGTGTTTTTCCTGCGTTCCTACGTTCCGCACCATATAGAAGAAGGACTTTATTGCACGACAATTGTACATGATACGATGTATGGCAACAACTATTACACAAAGTACAAAACAGAGGTATAGGATAAAGCTTAGCAACCTAGTTAACATAACAATAAGGGCTGACATAATTCTTTGGTATAGTATTACAGTAGAGTAGGCTAATCATTAGTTACAGTATTCTTTTGGTACGTGGACTGAAAATTCTTGACCACCAGCATTTGTCCCCGTGCCCCAACCCCTTCACAAAAGTACAAGCATAATTCGATATGTGATGACATCATCTCTACGTTTGGGAGGTGAAGTAGAAGAAGGTGAGCGGAAGAAAGAAATCGAAGATCCCTTATCTTCCGTCAAATATCTAGAGATTCTTTTTAGTGAATTTCGTGTTTTATTAATTTTCTTTGTGAATTTCTAGCCAATACTATGTATGTGATACATTTGCTTGGAGATCAGTCAAACGTTACAAAACCCGCCTGGGGTGCCATAATAATATACACAGAAAAATAGATCAGGTGGCCTAAAAAGTGCAGTCCACGAGACGAACTTACTGTAAATGCAGACAATTTCGCGGTGGTTTCACGGTTTGCGCGCAGTGGCCTCTTCACCGCGAATTTAAAACCACCGCGAACATTTTTCCATAACAGTGAGAGACTACAGAGAGACTACAACTTGCATGGTGCTACCGCGAAATTAAAACCACCGCAAGAAGTCCAGTTTCCCACTACCGCGAAATTCAAACTCCGCGAACGTAAATGCATTTACAGTACAATGTATTTTCAAACACATAAAGGTTAATCCACTCCAAGAATGTACTTGATTTCCTCCCAATGGGATTGTTTTTGTGTATGAAGATGGCTCCGCCCACGTACATGTATCAATACACCTGTTGGGACAGAGTCAGGGCGGTTGGAAAAGTCGGCGATGCATCAGAGCGTAGAATGCGGGAAATACTTATGAGACCCATCAGGACTTGCAAAATTCACATAGGTTCAAACAAATACATTTTAGATGCAAATGAACGTGACGACTCGAGCACTAGTCTACAATCAGACGTACATGTACGGGAGGACGGAAAATTGTAGCGTTTTCTCCGACGGACAACCATCCTTACATCTGCTTGGAGATTTCCGCACAACCTACGAGATCGGTAGCGAGGCCAGTCTATCTGCATGCCCCACAGCAGTAAATATGTTTCCTACTAACATATATAATACTCCTACACATTCTTAAGTTTGTGTAGTTTCGTGAAAGTCTGTGCTTCTAGGCTATAATTATGGCCCTTCCAACTGCGAACACGCTTTACCAATCGGTACCGAGACTATAGTTACTAAGTAGTTGTCTGTCTTACAACAGTGACAAGGTTTCGTAACATACATGTCATACGTTACATACATACATTATATAGGACCCTGTGAACTAAGCTTGCGGTTCGAGGCTATGATTTATGATGGCCCTTTCAACTGTGAACATGATTTACTAATCGGTACCGAGACTAGTTAGTTGTCTTACAACAGGGACAAGGTTTCGTACCATACATTATACATTCCTAAATCTGTATAGTACCCTGTGAACTAAGCTTGCGGTTCGAGGCTATGATTTATAATGGCCCTTCCAACTGTGAACATGATTTACTAATCGGTGCCGAGGCTAGTTAGTTGTCTGTCTTATAACAGGGACAAGGTTCGTAACATACATGTCATACGTAACATACATACATGCCTAAATCTGTATGGGACTCTGTGAACTAAGCCTGCGGTTCGAGGCTATGATTATCGCCCTTCAAATTGAACATGGTTGTGTTATATGTTATATATTCTTACAACGGATGTTGATGTTACCCTGGTACCAGAAAAAATGACGGTATACAACAAAATATCCCTACCGCCCCAAGGTATACAATGATACGTCGACCGTTTCCAATGGTTTAACCAGGAGTCCAGATGACTTCACTTTCTCTTCCTAACCGTACACTGCGCTACATTGAAAGGTACTTGATACATGAGGGATTGTGTGAAGCTAAATACAAACCAGTGACTCATACTTGCGTGGGAAGAACATCCGGCCATACCGACAATCACTTCTAAATGTCGGTAGCTGTAACGTTACAAACTATAAACACTGAACAATTCCTAGAAAACATTTCCCGAAATCACTACACCGTGCCCCACTGCTACTGGAATCGGGCGTGTTCCTTACCTTTCTTAAGTCCCTGCCAAGGCGGTCTTATAAATGTTGTGACTTGCTCAATAGCCTGGAAATGTCTTAAGACGTCCTCTCGTCACATTCTGGCCGATCGGAGCTCGCCCGGAAGGAACATGGAGGTTGTCTAAGAATTTCGGTCAAAGGTTAGCTGCGGACACTTGATACTCCTAGTGTCGCAGTACGTCAGCTGGCAGACTTCAGGAAGGCGTTTGCATTTGACCACGTTAGTACGACGATTCTAAGCGTGTAGGATAAGTGAGAAGTAGAAGTTCTGTGTAACCAACACCCTAGAAACGCCGCGGTGCACTGATTAATTACCATGCCTAGTAAGACCTGGTGGCTAGTGGGCAATGGTAAAACCGGTTCGGCAGTCCGTTATGTAGTGTATCGCCTGGGGCTAGGTTACAAAAAGAGCCAGTTTAGGAGTACTCGTTCTCTTAGCTTTCCATTGATATAATTACTGCTCGACGCATTTGAAAAATGAAATCTTGAAAATATTGACAATCTTGACCGCGAAGATCAATCTAGTCCATTATAACCAAACGCCATGTACCCAAAGTCGCCCTTCGGTTGTTTTGTTTTCCCAGCTGCATCTGTTCCTTTGTATGGCACCTGAGTTATCCTTATTATGTAGGTCATCCCTGCTTTTTCTTTGTTTACCTACCCGCCCACCCATCTTCACCCTTCCCATTCAGCTCCGTTCACAACCTGATTTCACTGTTCTCGTGACGAGTTTTCAAACTTTGTACTAGATGGGATATCATGAATAGTAGTATGTTGGTGTATACTTTATACAGTAGGACTCATATCTAGAAATTGCTAAAATGTTCCAACTATCTAGATGAAATATTACACAGACTCACATGGCTGGAGAAAGTGATCTCGAAATGATTATCTCACTGCAGAGCTAATCGTCCTCTGGTGGTGACAGAAAAGACAGACGGTACCGTATTTACATTTTCATTCTATCGGGAAAATTACCATAGCTCTCTTCAATAAGGAATGCTACCTTTTCAGAAGCGTGCACCCGTCATCCAACTACAGCCATGAAACGTACGTAACTCTTAATTGTTGTGTTTCAGTTGCTATAACTTGAATGTTAAATACTGTACAGTAGAAGCCGCTTAATTGCACACCCAATTTCCTGTGCATGTCGTGCTATTATCCGAATGGTGCAACAAAGCGAAGTTATTAAGCTGGACCGCACCACCATGGGATTTTGGGATTTCGTGCAAATAACAGAAGTGTGCGATTATCCGTTGTGCAATTAACTGGCTTCTACTGTATTGACAACCTCGGCATTTTTTGACGTTTCTAAGTAAAGCGAGAGGCGTTCATCATCAGCAAGTGACCATATGTCTACATATATCGTCGACAAATATACAATGTATGTAGAAAGCTTTATATTGTATGTGTTCGTATGTAAATCAAAACGCCAGTAATGATACACCGATAAAATATTTTATTCCAGTCACATGTGAAGCAATCTTTCCTGCCAATCAAATATTCCCAACTTTGTACAAACTTGTTCGAAACATATACCACTGTGTAACCCATATTAGATGTACAGCAAGTCGATTTATGTTATATTAGTTACTTCTATGAAATCTCAAGTCATTCAGTAGTTTATAAAATTTCATCATTTACGTTATAAGTTACACTTTCACCGTTGTTCATGAATAAAGTATTGCAGCAAAAGAATCACTATATAGACGCTACTATTACTATTAATATACAATGTAGTCCCTCTATGAGCATTGCACTTTAGCTGACATTCAACATCTTGGACCGATTTCAAGAATTTGTCATAACTCGTACAGCAGCGACTCCTATGATGTCAAACCTGTATTGCACTATAGGGAAACTTAATGCTGTTAATGCGTATTTGCCCTTCTATTTATAGCATTATCACTTATGATTCTTGAAAGCGGAAATATAATTTTCGGTCTGTTTGTCTGTCTTGGTGTGTGCCCGCATTTATTTTCTTCTCTACATAGTAATTGCTTGATGTATGTTTACTATATTTTCTGTATGTTTCATGTTGCAATTAGTCCTCGGACAAGAACTTGCAAATAAACTTCTTTATTATATTGTAGGGTTCGGGAAAAACTAGGGGAAAGATGGAGAAATGTTGGTAGTGCATATGTTTGTTATGTCAACAGTTCTTATGATTCTTGTGTTGTCTTCAACGTTTTATATAAACTTTTTCAGTCAATTTTGTACATGTACATGTGTACTTCATCCCCTTATGAAAAATAATTTTGCTACCTACAAACAACCCTTCCTGGTATGTGCTTTTAAGAATCATTCAATTAGAAATATTCCAAAAAAACAGCAACATGAAAATAAGCAATGAATGTAATAATTTACATTTCTTGCAAACATAAATGCCTGTATCCACCTTTATATATTTTAACCTTACACAACTATTCTTTTGGCTGCATTGAAACTGGCCTATATATATATAATGATAATCAGCAAATTGATTGCTATATAACTTAGATACTGACTTTTACTGGTACAGGAAGTTGTGCATCTCTGTCTGTCTATATGTATTAGACATGATAGACGTAATACTGTATATGTACACAGAAAATAGATATGGTATGCAGCATCTTATGCCGTATCTTTATACCTTTTCTTATTCATAAAGGCTTAATGCCATGAGAAACATGGCTGCTTACGAAAAAATTCAAAATATATTGTAGGTTTTTATCTGAGCCCTTAGTAAAGGATATCATCTCAATGTTAGGTGAAATATTTCTATGTATGCTCCAAATACCATAATTACGCAATTAACCTAATGATTTCTGTTGTAATCCTTAGCAACTGAAACCTTACAAATTAGCTATCTGTGCTCATTTGATTTTCAGAATGATTTTCAGAATGTTTTTCAGAATCTTGGCTCGTCTCTAGCACTGGGGTAGGTACGTCTACGCAGGCGTCTACCTCTGGTGCGACCGTGTCATTGGTGTTTGTCTCTGATGACGTCGGTGCGTCGCTGTCGCTTGTCGTCTGTTGTTTTGCCTTCCTCCTCTGCTCGTCCTTCCTGTCGTGTTGTTTCAGGTGATTGTCCAGCCTCTGCTTACAGATGGTCGTGTAGCTGCACTTTGTGCACCTGAACTTGTCCACGACTTTGTGCACCTTCTTCATGTGCTGAGCCAGGTTGGACCTGAAGGCGGCTCTGTAGTCGCACATCCTGCACGAGAACGGCTTCTCGCCCGTGTGGGTGCGGATGTGGTCGTTGAGATGGTGTTTCATGGACGCGCTGTACGGACAGAACGGGCACTTGTGCGGGCGGAACCCCGCGTGGATCCGCAGGTGCCGTACGTAGTTGGGCCTCTCGGCGGTCCGGTAGCCGCAGAACCGACACACGTGGACGAACGGCTTGTCGTGTAGAAACATGTGCATGTCCATCTCGAGTTGTCTCGACGCCGTGAACGCGCAGTGCTGGCAGTGTAAGCGTTTGAGAGAGGGACGAGGTACAGGGCTGATAGCTTCCCCTGTCCCTCGCCCTTCTCTCCCGACACCGTCGTCCAACACCGTCATCTCCCAGTGGTAGTTCACTATGTGGTTCTCGACTGCCGTGCTGGATCGCGAGACGTAGCGACAGAACGGGCACCTGACCTGCCTGTGGATGTGGGCGCTGTACACGTGCCTACTGAGGAACTCGTCGGTGACGGTTTTGAAGGTGCAGTAGGAGCAGACGTAAGGGCAGTCGGCCGTGGCGTGGGTCCGCAGGTGGCTGGCTATGGCACCCCCGTGCACGGTCATGTAGCCGCAGTGTGGGCACTTCCACCACTTGTCCGGTGTGTTGTCTTGGTTCTGGAGTACAATACGTGAAGACGAAGAAAAAGAGTTCAGAATTAGTGTCACTGACGAAAGATAGTGGATACTATCTGAAACGTCTGACCGTTTCCAAAATCATACCCAGCTCCTTGAGTATATGTTTTTGGCATATCTTATTACCTGGATGTCTAATCTTTATCGACGTAGTTCAGAATCAATAAGAAAACATTTGTCAACAAAGGCAAAATATTTTCTCCCGTCCTTTTAAGCTCAAGAATATACCTTGGTCCTGAAGTAGAACACACAGTTGATGTTTGGAAAGACGAAGAACAATACTTCGATAAACTTTTAGTGTTCACTTGCTTAAGCAAAGTACTTCCTCGCGAAAAAATATTTCCTGAATGTTTGACATCCATCTTGCAGAGATGTCTAAATGCTGATTATTATTACTTGTTACAAACAGGAAGACTGATATAAAAACTCAAAGCACAATTTTTGTAAAAAAAAAACGTTATGAAAACCTACCAACGTAGTGGTATCTCCTCCTGTCGGTGACATCATGGATGAGGTGGTACAGTCAGGTCCTTGGTTGGCTGACGGGGATGCTGTTGCCTGGCAACCGCCGTCCGTCTGTCCTGACAAATGCTGCATGTTCACTTGTCCGAACTCTTCGGAAAATTCGTCTACCGGCTCCACCTTGATACGAACATTCTCGAAAGGGTTGCGGGTGGTAAGATTTAACGCGACGTTGTCATAGTTATCGTCGCCATATCTACCACAGTGTTGGCCACCTGTTTCACTGAGAGGCATCTCTGCGTTAGTCCGAACGTCTTCGCTGCCCGTTTGGTGCAAATCACGATTGACCTGCGAAATGTAACCGGTATTTACGTGGTTTCCATACCGTTCTATGATCGCACTATTTACAGGAGCTTGTCTTTCACCATGCATTTCCGTGATTGCGCCGGCATTGACAGGAGTGTGGTAAGGGGTCGTCCCATTTTTCAACTGATGCTGGAAGCCACCGTTCCTCGCACTGTCGTGTGTGTCGTCTGCATGTTGATAGCGGTCGCCATTGGTTGAGTCATCACGGCGCGTTGTGCCGTTATTGCTTGTTCTAACACCGCTCCTCAGGTCACCGTCGTCACACCTGTTCTCTCCGTTACTACTGTCCATTGTCTGAGCCATCCCAGTTTTGCTGCACGGACGGCCAACGTGTTCTCTCCCGCTTCCCTCTGAAAATGCTGCGCTGTTCTGTCGTGTGTAGTTCTGTCTGCTGACCAAGTCCAAACCGTTGTCAAGGTAACCATCGGTTTCCATGGAGCTTCCATCCAAGCTGGCCCTGTAGTCAGCCCCTGGTTCTTCACTTTTCGTGACTCTTAATCCGTTGGCTGACCCATCAGGTGAAACAGTACAGTTTTCGTCAGGGTGCGTCGTTTCATAAACACCAGAATCGGTAGACAGGAGCACGTTAGATGACGAAAACGACCCTTGTCCACCTTTTTGCACTTCTCCTGTGTAACAGCTAGAGGCTTGTTCCTTGGTATATGGATGACATGCTGGTTGATCCAGACCCCGTGACGGTTCGTGGTTGTTCGGTACTGCAGTCGTGTACAATTCTGGAATCCCGCCAACCGTTGGTGTGTCCGTGGTGAAACCTTGTTGGGACAGACCCTTTCCAGAAGACGTGGTTGAAGAGATCACAATGCCGTAGCAGTTCGAGTCATCTTCTCTTTGGTTCTCTTCGCCTCTAAACCCTCTTTCATGGCTGTTCTGACCAGGTAGCGTCTGTTTCCCGTCCGCTTGACCAGTTTCTTGCGCTTCAAGCGCTGCTACATCAGGGGAGTAGGCATCACTGTGCCCCACAAAGTCGGGCTGCGTCATTTCCGGTTTCGGTGACGTGTCCATCTCCATGGAGACGTACCCCTGCTCCGGGGAGGAGGTGCAGAGAGAGAATCGCCGGTCGCTGTGACTGGCATCGCCGTCGTCCAGCGCAAAATCGTCTGTACCTGTAGGTAAACACACAAACTGTAGAAAACGACCCAGAACAGGACAATGTGAGAGATATCGTAGTGTTCCATCGTTGAAGAGGTTCATCAGTCACGTACGCATACAGTTACAACAATCTTCTTCAATCAATGACTGTTTTGTAAAGGTACATACAGTACATACGTCCCAAATTGTAGATGTAATTTGTAGACTAGGTAATTTGGGAGGTATGTACTGTACCTTTACAAAACAGTCATTGATTGAAGAAAATTGTTGTAACTGTGCCAATTTTGTTACAATCCGAAATGTAAAAAGGTACTCCAGCAAAGGAGTTGGATCTGTAAACCGTTTGAAGTTTCAGATAGCATCCGCATCCGCTAAATTTTGTAAGTAATTGAAGAGAATCCGTTGTGCAGCAGGTAGTTAACCCAAATTAGAAAACATTTGGACTGAAGAATGCTTTTCAGTCACTGACTAATTTGAAATCAAACGTCTGACGTCGACCGTTACAAATATTGATCACTAGTTTCTTGAGTAGTTTTTCTATTGTGTATACTTGGATGTCTGAGCTCCATCGACGTTAGTTATATTGCTTCTTTAGGCTTATAGGTGTGGTACGCATTCCTAATTCTTATGCCACACAGGCCACTGGTACATTGACTGTTTTACGTCAGTTTGATTTTTCTGTATTGTTTTCTTTGTTTATGTAACTGGTAATTTTATCATTGAAAAAATGGGAAGCCCCGCGTAAACAAAAAAAATCACTTCTTGAAAAAAATGGGTAGCCCAACGTAAACCAAAAAAATCACTTCTTATGGTATCAGTAACGGGAAAGAAATCAAAAGTATATATCGTTGTTGCTTGATAGGTGCATTATTCTTCATAGACATTAGACACATGAGTAGCACTGACAAGTTTATATTTCTCATGCGTTTTGATAAACGATACGATAGCTAAACTCATACAGTCCTACATTTTCACCATTACCAAGAAGCGAGAAGAAGCCGAACTTTTGTGTTAGACTAGATTTGTGATACTTTTATGTGTATATATCTTGACTTGTTGTGACCTGTACTTAGCTCGGTTGGGCAAAACCGTACAATAAAGGTCTTCATTCATTCTTAATACCTGCACTCTGTTGGTCCCCAATCGATGAGGTTTTGGAAGACGTCTCCCCCTCGGCTAAACACTCCTCCTGCTCTTGATACTCCAGGACCATGACCCCTTTCAGCACCCGGACCAGGATGCCCCGCGCGTCGATCTCGCGCCTGCGCAGTTCCACAAGCAGTTCCTCGAAGTGCAGTCTGGGAAGTACGGAGAGCGTGACGTCCTTGCTGAGCCCGCAGATTCGACGGGCCGCCATCTTGGGGGTGACTCCTGGTATCCAACAGTTGGCAATCTGTGATGTCAAGAACACAGAAACCATCACAAAGTTTGTAATAAATAGTGACAAGTTTATTTGCAAAATCATGCCCGAAGGCTAATTGCAGGAGCATTCTCGAGGGAAACAAAATACAAAGTAGTACATAGTATTATTAATGTCCATTCAGCTGAAGTTGCATCTTATTATTGGATTTGACTTCTTCTTAGAAGGCAGTGGTTAATGAACTGTCCCACATCCTGCAAAATAAGTGGGTTTTGTGACTTGAGTAAAAATGTAGTAATAAATCACCTATCATGTTGATTTATGCATTGTTTACCCTTCCTGGTTTATCTGTATATTTTGTAAACGGCTTACCATCCATCACAGACACGCTTGTTTATGTATATTTATTACTTCACAGCCATGCACTAGTCCATGGCTGTAAACCTGGCGTCACAATGTCATCAAGATTAGCTTTCGTCAAACTTCATTGAGTTGTGGCTCGATCTTCTTTTATCACAGCGCAAGCGTTTGTGGACATCCAGATTAAAGAAAATTGCACATATTTCCACGACTTAGACAAGTTTTAAGAAAAGATATATCAAAAGCAAACTTTTTTTCATTATCTGCTCGTGTAGGTCATTTCAGAACAAGGTTATTAAAAATAAACACGTACATGTATACCAGCCTTTCTTAAATAGAATTTTTACGAAGCGTGCAATAATTCTATTTAAAATCATGCACAAGAACGGTATTAGTTATACTCTCTTTCATTTCAAACTAGTTTGTAATCAAAATGTGCACAGGACACGCAGCTTTGCAGACCTTTTTTTTAATTTGCGGTTTGTTTCGGACGCGCTGACGTGTCACAGAAAGTCCCTTTTATAAATGGCATACGTGTATCTTATTTCGTGTTTGGTTCAGGCTTGAAGGCACATATGCACATATACAGGTACTATGCGAACTTGCGAAGTTGCTGCTATGAGAGGTATCTATCGGTGAATGACGATGATAACAAGCTCTAGTTACCATTATTTTCATTGTTCCAAGACAATACGACTCATCATACCATGCCGTATCCATTATCATACGATTATCTAAAAAATACATGTTGTAACGTCTCTAATTTATCTTTACCTCTTCATTTTTTTTTTACCTTTTTAAAGTTTATGCATGAGATTTTAAACCTCCTTAGTATATTTATCTTGCCCATCTATCTGGGTACACAAAGTTGAGGATGTATGTGGAGAACGTGTTTGATAAAAGCAGGTTTTTCAAGCAACTTTACTATATTAGTATGTGTTTTGAAAAGCACCGTGCATTGTGTGCTCGTGCGGGAAGAGGTCGTTTCAGGACAGCCTATAGGTGGGGTTTCACATACGTATATATTCAAGTCCGTTTGAGGTGAGCATGAGCTCTTAGTCTGTACCAGGCTCCACAGGTCGCGAGAAAAATAGTATAAATTGGACAAATATAGATACATAACATGCCAGATGAGTTAGCTGACCGAGAAGTATGGTTAGCAACCCAGCTAACTCGTCTAACATGTTACCTATTTACGTTTGTCCAATTTCTATTATTTTTCTGTTGGAGGCAAATACTCCCATGCGCGCCTCATACGGACTTAAATATATACGCAAGTGTGACCCCACCTTAACACAAACTCTCACTGCACGGGGTTAATTTTAACCAGTCGGACAGGTCGCCAGGATGGCGATTTTGATTCCTGCCAATACCTGGAGCAATAAAATATTTTCAATTGTAACGCCCAGTCGAGACGGTCAGCAGTTACAACTATGCCACTGGAATGTAAGGTTGGAGATAAGCACGACTGAGGCTGATTTATTTTAGGAATTGTGAAATGTACCTGCATGCCTAAATGATAGTCTCCTGTTGCTAAAACAGACAGATCCTGATTCAAAACACTATTAAAAACAAACAGCTAGGTCAACGCATTGTATCATAAATAACATGGGTCACTGTTTCCATCATAATCATAATCATAACGCCAGATGTACGGATACTTAGTAGGAGCTCACGCATATGGTAAGAGACCCCCCCCCCCCCCTAAATGGTTCGTACAATGTATTGATGAATGACAGGCCAATCGCAGAACAGAATTTCAAACACGACATTTCTGCAACCTGACATTTTCAAAATGACATTTTCGGTAGCAATGCGGCTGGTGTCCTCTTAATACCCCTGTCACATTATCCACGATCTGTGCGTATCGCTGGGAAGATTGGCCATGTTTAAGATCGACAGAGGGTTGCGCGTATTTTTTTTTACCTGAAAACCGTCCCTGTCACATATAAGCCATACTTTGTACCTTGCAATTGTACAATTGGTGTGCAATAATGTTATTATTATTATAAGCGAGGCTCGGGCGATTGCCGCAGACTCGTTGTCCGATCGATTTTCGCGCAATGTGACAGGGGTACAATCACTGTGGGATTTGTAGAGATCGCGCGATTTTTAGAGGTCGCCGAGCCCCATCCAAAGTCACAAGCGAAAAATACGCTTGGCTCTGGCGAGTTTGAAATTCGGTCAACAATTTCGGCCATGTTGTCATGTGAACCGATGCATTGTTAATCTTGACTGGTTTATCTGTATAATTTGTAAATCTGTAAAACTTTGTAAAGGGGTAACTCAATGGAAAAAAATGGCAATTATCTTAACGACGACTCAGGACAAAAAAAAAATTTCGCGACAAGCCACTTAAACAGCACCTGCATGTCCCATTGCGCACTGGTGTGGAAGTACATGCATGCCATTTCAGGACAGGGTCGTCAAAAAACTAGTAGCCTCTTTTTACGATCAAATTGTGTGGTCTCGTGTTGTTCTTTAATACGGTTGTCACATAGCGAGAAAATCGATTGGACACACCGATTCCTTCTCCCTAGTCAACTTTTCCACATAACGCGTCAATTCCTTCCCCTCAGTAAAATTAAGTAGCAATTACTTTCACTACGACTTCAAACAACCGTTACCTTTAGCCATTTGAATCACCGACACGTTGTGCTGTGCCCTCGAGTGGAAGTAGGTCATTCTAGGACATTGTTCACAAGTACCCACCCCAACACCGACCATGCTAGGGCAAAACCTTCACTGAGCGTTATGTCCCGCGAGGGGCTTTGCTCAGTATTCCATAGAAGTAGAAGAAATGGCGCAATTTGAACATAGACATTGCATTGACGACAGTAGTCTCTGAAGTCTGAGTAGTTGTTTCACGAATAATCCACATAGAATGCTCTTCACAGACATGCCTTCCCAAAACCTGATGAGCATTTAAGGGAAACTACGTATGCTCAAATATACATGTACCATTTGTGGAAATTTGTAATACTAAAGTAACACTGGACAATGAATATTCTAAAAAGCAACTGATATAGGGTCATAGAGTATCTCGAGGCTTTGCATGAATGTGTACACATTTCCAGAACTTTTCACATACCATTCCATTAATTTCGCCCTTGAGGCGTCGATAAAAATAACATGAATAAAAACACACTACCCTGTCTTGAACCTCTCAGGTTCTCAAGTGACACATTTGTATTTGAAACAAATCAAACAATCCAGGTTATTAAATTTACCATTGCACCATAAAAGTAGTATGTACAAAGTTAAAGTTTCATGAGCAGCAGTCTAATTTCTTTGATTCCATGAGCCTTGTTCTCTTGGTTCCCGGTCCACAGAGTAAGCTAATCGTGCAGCTCGGTCAAGTGTTACAAAGGGCGCGCCAGTTTCTACATCTCAATGAAAGAAGACAGCGATTACTTCCACTACGACGTTGGACAAACAACTTTTACTACATGTCCTTTGAAAAGAACCTGTAATTGCCAGGTGTATTGTTCACTTGTTTGAGACCAGGTCATTTCAGGACAGGGACACTGGAATCACTAGCCTAAAGCAACAAATAACACGTTAGTCGTTGAAACAATCCGACAAGGATTATATTCCACACGAGAATTTCGCTCAAAACATAAGATTTAGGCCCTTTTCAGCCGTTCTGCGCTTACTACGAACTTTTTTTTATTAAAAATCGAAAATTGATCAAAGATTTTTCTTTTTGATTCTAAACATGTCTACTAAGTGTATTTCACCTTCTAAAAGTGTCAGAACGTGAAAAAAAAGTTGTGAAAAAATGCCATTGGTAATGCTCGCGTAAAAGAAAGGGTGAGGGTAATTTTTCCCAGGTTTCTTCTCTCTTGTATTCATCTAAACGTGTGATTCATCGATACGCCGGCTTAAACACTAAATGCAGTATCAATAATGGCTGCACAAAACCGGTTCAATGTCCAAGTGGGTTGAGTATTCACCTTTCGTGAGTTTGATCTCCACCTGAATCATACCAAAAACTTTTTAAAAAATGTACAGGCTACTTTCTCTGCTTGCCACTCAGCATTTGGGAAAATGTGTAGTAGTTGAAAACACAGACCACTACTACTAGTAGTACTAGTGGTCTAGTCCCCCCTGATGTAGTGATTGCACAAAACTGTGTGGCCCCAGGGCTATTGAGGCGGAGATGGGCGCCTCCCTCTTTATGCACCATCTGGGGTGGAAATTACTTCAACTTTTAATTTTTGAATAACTAGGTGCAAAGATACACACCATTATTGCGAGCCTCGACAAGAAACAACGCACGCGCAATACTTACAGAAGCTCATAATTGTATTTCACGCCGGTATGGGTTGGGGTTTTGTGCGCGTTAAAATTTGCGCGTTAAAACTTGCGCGTTAAAAACCTGCGCGTTAAAATATGCAAATTAGCTGATTCACTGGGGATTTGAATATTTTTTTGCAGTTTTAAACTTAAAAGCTTGAAGAAGATAACACAAGATCAAATTAAGTATCATATTGTTGCATTCTTGAGTACAAATATCCCTTTCCAGGAGTTTTAAAGTGATTTTTAAACATTAAGTTTTAACGCGCAACAAAGGTTGATATTTGCATGTGAAACAATCTGCTTGAGAAAAGATGAAATGAACCTTGTAGAATGGAAAAAAAAGCCCCAAGCAGTTATATACTATGATATAAAGCCTCACACTAGTAATTTTTCCATGTATTTGTGTCTAATTCAAGTGATTTTGAAATCTTTTGGATATGTAAATTAGCCTATTCCCAAGGGACCTAACAATTAGGTGCTTTTCAAACCAAAAATTCAGGTAACAGGATGAAAAATGTGACCCCATTATATGATTTTACATCTAAGAATTTCTCAATGCACAACTTAGTTTTCTAACGCGCAGATTTTTAACGCGCGCGCAGATTTTTAACGCGCAGAAAACCCGTTCCCGTCGGTATGGGAGTGAAATATATTCCCTGATATTTCTTCTTCTTGTTCTGTCAAATCTTCAAATCAATTCATCTCAAACGACCTGAAGTTTGACACAAGGGATATCCCGCGCCGTTTTTATCTTTTCATCCATGACTGAAACATGATTTTATTGTTTTCTGCTATTTCAGAACAAAAATGTATATTCTGGCCTACTGTGCCCTTGATAGACATACTTTAACCAGCCAAAAGAAGGCGTTGTCGCCGTGTAAAATGTCATGCAAGAGTCACTCCTCATGACAAGTTAGCGTCACCCGAACGTTCCCATGTAATCATGAGAGATACTGGTCACACATTGTAACTTCACTTCTAAAGACTGGTATGTGTTAATGTCAAGCAAGGGCATCGTTGCCTGAGGCTTTGAGACACCCGTGTTCATCATGTTAGATGTTTAGATCTAAGTAATATAAAAGTATAGCGCTAAAAAGTGAACTTGTCATACTCTGCACAGCAACCGCCTTGTGTTTTTTTATGTCTTTTTAGTCACACCGTTACCTTTTGTATCATATTCCCATTATAAAGTCAAGGGTAACAAATTCAATTCAGGACACAGCGACGCCGCCAACGTGCAGCTAGCGCTAGCCTGTTATCCAGTCGTATTATAGATCCCAAGTCTTTTCTGTCGTCTCGGGAGCTATAATACGACTGGGAGGTACTCGCTTATGTTGGGCAGGGCATGCAGGGTTGTGCAGGGTTGTGTTGATGACTTGAATGATCAAATCTAGAAGCATCAGTTTTAGGTTGTCCAGAGAACGTCATCCAGAAATTCAAATCAGTGTGGCCTAAGTATCACACAAGAAGCACACATGTCATGATATAGGAGGAGTCAAAAGTTCCAAATTATTCAATTCAAAATAATTTGAATTGGGAATCTATATTGGATCAGAAACCTTTTTTTTTCATTATCACAACTTGGTACATACCAAGTGAATAAACTAGAAGTATTAGGCTGACATAACATAGTTTACATACAAGGCGATGGAATAATGTGTGGCACTACCGAATGCTACACGCGCGCCATTCAACTTCGACCAGTCCTATCTATGCGTGTTTCGCACGGTACGTCAGGTAAGGACACCGTTCACTCGGGCCTCGCGATCTGATAACGTAAAGGTGGGTTTACACCTGCGTATATTTTCAAGTGCGCGTGAGTTCCGCATGAAATTTTGTCAATACGTGGCCGAACGCCCAACATTTGGAATTTTTTGGGAATAAATCAAATTGTACGTCGAGCCCATCTGGCGTTTGAATTACGACTTCAGCGTTTTCATTTCGCATGAGATGCGTATGATTGCAACTGAAATGCGCGACAAAATTTTCCGTACTGCGAATAGATTCGTATGGGGTACGTATGTTGGGCGTTTTCCGGACGCACACAACGTCTACCGACCGCATGCTTGACGCACCTGGTGCTAACTGCATTCCAAACGCATTTCAGGTGTGTCAGAGGAACAGTTTGTGTTACATATACTTTTGTTTGCGAGCATTGCCAATAGAGTATTTTTGTTAGAGGAACCCTTTGTACTACGTATGCCTTTGTTTACAGGCAGTTCAAGTAGAACATTGACAAGTAAACAGTGAAGAGGTTTTTTTTATTCATTTGCGAAGCAGTAAAGCAGTGACACTGTGCTTTTACAGAAATGTGGGCCATCATTTACCTTAAGAAATTATGTGCACTGTTAAGATTGTGTTTGTTTTCACTTTGTCCTTAATGATTTCCCCTATCATCTTAGTATTTCAACTACTATAAAAATCACACTCATACACACCACAAAACGTATTCAAGATCTTTATCAAACACGTAAATTAAACAATTATGAAACCTTACGCCCTCTTTCAAAGTTGTAATATGGCTCTATATTGCACCTTTATATCATGTGGTTCTACACACAAAAAAAGTGCCATTATCAGCAAATTAAGTCAAATATCTGTTACACAAAATGGCACGTGTGTCACAAATTGACCCAGTGCTTGAGCAGGTTCCTCTACATCTTCCCGTCCCTGGAGGCTCTGTTGGGACCAGTGTCCTGCATTCATGGTGTCCTGCAAGGTGTGACCATCTCTCCATGCCCCCGGTACAAATTCGTCAGTCCTGGCCTGGATCTGACATCATAAACCGGAAGATTCCAAAAAATCCCTATTGACCAGAGGGTTTGTCCATTCTGTCCAGAGCTAATAGAAGACGAATATCACTTTATGGTTGTATGTCCCAAATATTCCGATATACGCAATTCTCTATACAGAAGGCTGTCATTTTGTACACAAGGATTTATCCAAATGGACCTGAAGTGCAAATTCAAATACATAATGACATGTGACAATCCCTGCATGGCAGATATAGGAAATATATCAAAGAAGGTTTAGACATTAGAAATTCCCCAAATGATTGTAAAAGCCTCCAATGATTGTAAGAAATTTATCCCATAATACAACTCCTGTATTTGTTAGATAAACCTTAACTAAAGTTAAGAGGTACAAAGTATGGCATCTACATAACTACAGTGCTATAAGCACTGTAGTTATGTAGATGCCATACTTTGTACCTCGTACAATTGTTGTGCAATAAAGTTATATACATCTTGAGATGATTTTTTTTGTCTGGAGTCAGATGCACCTTCGTATTTATTCCAAATCTGGAGTGTGCGTCGATCACGCTATCAGTACGCGTAGTATGCGCAAAGCGATCGCAGAACGCACGGTACTAAATCGTGATCTATGTGTGCATTCGTTATACGGTCGCTCATGGCGCGTTGTGTCTGCGCTGTAAGAACGCTATGTACTCGCATTACCGCGATTTCCGCGTATTACTGCGTGTAAAGCGCAAACATGTAGCGTCTTCATAGCGCAATCGACCGACGTGGGACCACTGTATTGCGCATCCATAACGTTTTGGGCACCAAACTGCGTACGAATGATAGTTTTGTGCATGTCCAAAACTATCAGACGAACTGGGCGTATATTTTCGTTTGCCTGCGTACGTAAAACTTTCTAAAGACGATTCAGATGCGATAGAGGTGCGACTTGTGCGTGCGGCCGCGTATTGAAGAAATCAGTCAGAATGTCGAAAAATGTCAAAACGGAACTCATGCGGCATGAAAATATACGCAGGTGTAAACCCACCTTAAGCCCGGTGCTTTTGTAGTGACGACCCGCAGGTCAATGACGTACATTTGTCACTTCCTTTGTGTCAATTGGTTCGCCTGGTTTGCGGTTATCTTGCCATTAAAGGGAGAACGTTTTATCGGGTAGGAAAGTAGATAAATAGATCCATGTCTTCTTTCTTAAATGACTTAAAGTTGGCTTAAACTGCACCTAGTCTTCAGTTGAACGAATACCGTGCTTGTCAAAACCAATACACTGTACCATTGTCCAAGGAATGATTAATTGCTGTGATTAACTGCCATAGCTCTTTTGCACACAGACACCGACACATATTTTGCATCTATGATAAGATATCACTACCATCAGAAGAAACGTAGATAGATATGCGTTTCCGTACTTTGTCGATCGTGTCCACAACCTTTTTTTTTAATAAAAGCGAAGAAACTCAAACTTTACGGGCAGTATTAGCTTCGCGGGCAACACCCTTGTTACACTCAATTGCGCACTTGGTGCCCATTGGGTAGATGATGCACATACGTCAAATGCCTAGGAACAAGTATGTTGCTTGAAGAGAGCCTTTATGTCCTTATCTATGACCTTAACGTAATGACAGATAATTAGATGATTCCAGACAGCAGCACCGAAAGGCAAATTAAGTCATAGGTATGATACGAGAAGCAGTAAATTAAAGTGGCAGGTCCTATGCTCTACACTGTAAGTGCGGCCGCTTTGGGGTGGTGGGGGGTGGTGGGGGAGGGGGCTGGGCGTTTGCTGATTTGCGATGTTCAACATGTTCTCATGGCCGCGACCATACTTTAATTTGTAAATCATACAAAGAAGTTGCAAAGTGAAGAAATATTGAAAAAATAGATACTCCTGAGCAAAGTCTCCTAAAGCTAATGAAGATGTAAAAGGGAAAAAATAAAAAATAAAGAATTTACTGTTTGATACACAGTATTTTGTGTGGTCATTTCTTTAACCTGCCTGACTACTTAGACTTCATAACGAATGCAACTTTTTTTTACCATCCTCTCACATCAGTTTTGTTGTGGCATCTATACATACTCGTTATGGCATAAGAAAAGGTTTTAGTGCTAATGTTTCCTTGACCTATTTGGAGTTACCCTTCTATAGACATTTCTCACTTTTACCTGAGTTCACCTGTAGGATCGTATATCAATTACGTACGCTAATTACTTTCCGCACGTCTGGCTCTAGTACCAGGTGCCAAACCATATCTCTGTCAGGACTACGCACGTAAGCGTTATTTTGTTTGTTTGTTTGAACTTTTATTTATTCATGAAAGCTCAAATCGGCCTGCAGGCCACTTTTTATTCAGGTTATGAGGGAATAGGCAAGGGTCAGACAAGGTATATAACAGAGATACAGTTTACATCGTTTAGAGTCCTTGTTGTTCCTTTTTATTGGATTTGTCAAAGACCAAAAAGGAACAAAAAGTTTGGGAACCATCCAACAAAATGATGATAACAGTACGAATCAAATACCTGAAGACGTATGTATACAAGAGACACGCAAATGATAACCAAAGATTCCAATATAACCATATGTTTATACCAATGCAATCATCACAGTGTGCATGCTTAAAGATAGGTATATACGTTGGAGGGTGTCTGGATCTTAGAAACTGTTTATTAGCGTAATGTGAACAGCATACAAAATATCATTACAATTCATCCAGAGGTTCTGGAGTTATGGTGACCACAAGTATCCGGACACACAAACAGACAGACAGACAGACAGACAGACAGACAGACAGACAGATAGATTAAATCTGAAAACTAAAAACAACTTTTAGTTCATTGCTCAGAAATAGTCTATGAGGCCTTCCGCCAACTAGCTAACTAACTAAACAAACAAAAAATCAACCAACCAACCAACCAACCAACCAACCAACCAAACAACCAACAAAGAAACCAACCAACCAACCAACCAACCAACCAACCAACCAACCAACCAACCAACCAACCAACTTGCCAGCCAAATAAACAAACATCTGTTGTGTGTGTGCTCGTCCATTGTTCAGTGTATTGTTACACTGTGGTTTGAACAAAGATCAAAAGATAATTTCAAGCAAAATCTTCAATAAAGAGGATTCCATTTAAAAAAGTACACGCAAGTCCATAATTTCCAAAACTAAGGGGACCGTGACAGTTCTCCACACACACTGTCCAAGAGAACGCCATTTTCTGACCCCGGTATATCGTCAAGCTCATAAATCATTAAACATGTCAACAGTCAAGCCAACAGCGTGTCAAGGAAACTTTAAAAGAGTGGATCGTAGTTAGAGCTTTTCCGATCTAAGCTTTATCGTGATAAAAAGTTCAAATTTGAATCAAATTTAGGGGTGAAAAGGGGCCGTTGTGATCATTTGTCGTGAGCCAGCCGACTTTGAAAAATCACCCAGCATCCAACTTGTCGAACAGGTTTCGTCCTTGGTTTCATGACTGAACACAGATGAACGGGGGTGTGTCAAAAGTTCGATCTGTACAAATATGACTTAGTTAAAGATTAAGCCATTTTTTCTCTAGCGTTTATACGAAACTTAGCCTTTCTGTTACAAACATATACCTATTTCACTACTGCTTCAAAGCTAAAACGGTACCGGTGTTCTTTAATTCTTATTTTTGTTCAACAAAAGTAAAAATATCGTTTAGGAGTAAAATTGATTTGGTGTTCATTGACACGACAGTGAGTGACCGGCAGACTTTTGTTTGTAATTACCTTCACCTTCGTGGACTTGGGATCCATAATGTCGCAATATGGGGTAGGTAGGCACGTGTGTATGCATATACGTGTATGTATGTTTGTGTGTATGTATGTGAGTGTATGTGTGTGTGTGTTGGAGTATGTTTGTGGCGTGTGTACATGTACATCAACCAATAAAACGAAAACCAGAGATACAACTCGTAGGTAATTACAATTTGTGGATGGAGACTTGCTTTCAAGATTGCTCCCTTGAAATTTGCAGAACAAAAGGCTGTCCTGACGATTAAGCGGGCTTCGGGCGATTTCTAGCAATTCGCTCTGGTTTCGCGGGTCCTTGGAAGCTGTGCTTAGATTCGACGAGGTCTCAGCGACGATTTTTGAACTTTTTATGAGATTTTGGATAGGTCTATTGCGCAATTCCTGTTCATGTCATTGTTCTTAGGGTGCCCGTCTACCCCATTCATGCCCCACATAATTACCAAAATTCAGAAGTTAAAGTTCAGATCCAAATATTAGCTTTTTACCGGTTGGTAGATTCACGACGAGTCAACTAGCGCGAGCTCTAAATTACGAGGAGGCATGACCCTGATGCCGACGAAGAAATGGCAGAGTTCCCCCTTCCCGTCAGGGTCATGCCTCCTCGTAATTTAGAGCTCGCAGACTCGTCGTCCGATCGATTTTCGGCTAATGTGAGGGGGGTATTACGAATGACGAACATTGCCGATGAGTTACGATGACAAGGCGAATTTTACCGACAAAGATGTAGTCACCTTGTTCTCGCTTCAGCCCGGTGTGTCCTCGGCGGTTAAGCGTGTCTGGGTCGGTAGACTTGTCCGATGATTTGATGTGTCTGTCAAAGAACCCTGCATGAAAAAAGACAAACCCAGCCTTTAACCTTTAGCCTTTCAACTTTCCAGAATGGTTTACGACCTGACATATGTAGCGACTCTACCGTAAGCAGGAGAAAATTACAGCCTGCAGGGGTGTGTAATCTCCAAGCAGATGCAGAGAGGCAAAAGTACTACAGTAGAAGCCGTTTAATTACACACTTCATTTGCCAGCATATTTCGTGCAATTACCCGGGTGGTGCTACAAAGCGAAATTATCCAGCTGCACCGCACCACCTCGGGATATTGGGATTCCGTGCAAACAACAGAAGTGTGCGATAAACCGTTGTGCAATTAATTGGCGTCTACTGTAGTACCCTTTGTCAAGCTCCCTCTAAACCCACTGCTTCGCCGAACTGAGGGATTGAGAAACGTTACGATTTCTCCTATCTACATCTTCAAGTTGGAGATTAGGCAGAAGTCCGACAGCTAGACATGTGGCAATGTCTGGAGACAATAGAACTAGAACCCAAAATATTTCTGAGGCTCTTTCAGCCTTGTTTTGTTGTGAATCTGACGTAAAAAATCCAAATCTCAGATGGGCGCATCCCCTCTCTTTCTTTTGAAAAGAAACAATTTTTTTTCAATTCTCAGAATTATATTTTCTAAGTAAGCGGCATGCATTTAAAAGAATAGGCAGGTATTCACTCAAGCGTAAGTGGCAGGGACACAAACAAATGCATCGAGAAGTTTCCGCAAGCCAAGGTGGACGGCATCCGTGACGGGCGGCGGCACCTTGCCTACCTGTCCGCCCGCGGGCTCTGAACCGAGTCTGTGAAAAGGGTCAAGGCCTAGCTAGGCCTCCTGTATCTCGTGGTACTTAGACCAGCAGACTTTGGTGCTATTTCTGCGTGGAAATGTAACTTACAGGGAGAGAGGGAGGGGTGGTATTAGTTCCGAAGGGCCTGCTAGTAATGGTCAAGTTTTGGTCAGCGCGCGCCTAAGCAAACCCCTAAGGTCATAATACATGTTTGACGGGTTCTCAGAAGTCTACGAGGCTAGCTAACCTCAACAACCTGTGGCGTCTCGTCCCGCCCCTGAACGGCGGCTAGCAATCCCAATTTACAAGGTACGAATTTAACTCGTATTCGTGAAAAGTACAAGGCAACAAGATCTTATTTTTTGTGTGTGACGTTAACATACATGCGAGATGACTAGATGCAGTCATGCGAGAAATCCACACGGTCCTAAAACCAGGTGTAGTCACGAACTGTGACACTGCAGTGACCACAACTGTGTCGGGAAAGGACAGATATCCCCTTGTGTAGCTTACTGAAAATGCAGAAAAACTCCAACCTGTCCTGAAAGACTCACATCCGGTATGGGTTCAATGTACTGCAGACATTGCCCTCCGACAAACAGCGAAGCGTCTCCTTTCCGTCTATGAGGAAAAGAAAACTTTCTAGTGCCAACACTTTGTTCACACATCCTATTACGCACACTAACCGTGTGCAGTATAGTACAAGTTACAGGCTTCCCATGTCCTCGTTCTTGAGCGATTCTAACCGACGTGAGTGAAAAACAACAGCGACAACTGAAGGTTACGACACCTGAATCACTCCTGTTCCAAGACAGCGAAACACGACACCCATGTTTACCTTGAAATCTTAAGAACAGTACACTAACTTCACCCTTACCTTGAGCCACTCCGACCACGTCTTGTGAAGGCGGTGTGTACTGGTATCTACACAAACAGGGCGCCGCCCCAAATAAGTATAATGCGTTTTTAACTACACACAATTACTCGTGCCTCTTCTGTCCTCACACGACCGGGTAGGAATGAAGGTCGCCTGTGATCGACCAACCATCGGACGGTACATGACCTGTACAACCACGTTGGGGGCGGAGGGGTTTGCAAGTCCGAGTTTCCCCAGTTAGACGTGACCTGCCGTTTCAATGCTACACACGTAAGAAATTCAAAGGCAACATGCAACTCTGATCCAACATTAAGCAAAGTCGGGAATTTCATGTAATGCGTTGGGAAGATTTCGAATGGAAGTGTAAAGCGTATAAAAGTCGGTCATCCTGAATCCCCCACTAAGCACAGTCGTGACCCCCATGCAGAGCCCCTGTTTTGTCGCACGCTTCGCGCTTCACTGACCACCTTTCAAGGACACTTCAAGCAGGAGAGAAACAAGGTGAAAGGTCAAAGTGTGCTACCTTACAGACATGGTACAGGGAACCAGTAATAAGACTATCATTATGACCCTATTGTAAGGCGACAAAACAATCACTTCAAGTAACTGATGTATTTCAAACCTGTAGCCCGCCCTGCGAGGACTGTTTGCGCACCTGTTAGACCTACGTCACATTTCCACACCGGGGCCCGACCGGGATATTTGAGGAAACGAAGAATAGAAATGTATGCGTACAAATATACACAAATAATGCCGGCGACTATTATCTTGCCGTCTTGTGTAGTATGTTGTCTTTTGCATCATACTTTTCGTTCCCGAAAGCTGCCCGACCGGGTCCCGGTTTGGAAATGTGACGAAGGCATTAGACCTATGTAACATCTCCGAACCGGGGCCCGGTCGGCTAGCTTTCGGGGACAAAATAATATCATATAAAAGGCAACAAAATACACAAGACCTAAAGAGAACAGTCGTCGACATTATTTGTGTATATTTCTACGTATACATTTCTATTTTTCGTTACCAGATACAGCCCTGCCGTGCCCCGATTTGGAAATGTGATGACGTTCGCCTGTCGACTAGACGGCGTTCGCACTGTTACCTCGCCGGGGGGAGTGTGACAAAAACTGGACTTGTGCAACACTTGACTTCACAATT
Source organism: Branchiostoma floridae (assembly GCF_000003815.2). Lineage (NCBI taxonomy): Eukaryota > Metazoa > Chordata > Leptocardii > Amphioxiformes > Branchiostomatidae > Branchiostoma > Branchiostoma floridae. The sequence goes on from NC_049997.1 coordinate 7,430,777, forward strand.
TGAACATCTTGCAACAAATTACAAAAAAGAAATGAACAGACAACAAAAGACACATAGCGTAAAATCAAATGATGAGTAGGTAATTTAGGCTGATTCAACCTTACTCCTACTTAAAAACCTAGCATTTGGGGCATTTACAGGCGGACATATATATCATAGCATTAACAAAAGACACAGAAATAAATCCATATCAGATTTTCTCAATGTTGTGTTTCCTTTGGCTCTTTGTCTTCCGCCGTTTATCACTTTTGAGATTACTCATTGCTTTATTGTATAATTTTATCTTATAGAATAGTTTGGACCGTGCATCATATCATTGAGAAAATTGTCATAGACCTATATAAGTCCTTGTTATGCCAGTGTGCGAGTACAATGATTGGCTTGATAAGCGTTTGGGCAAAATGGGCCACCAAGTGCCCCAATTTGACCATGCTGTTCAGATACAATATTACCTCCATGAAATGTCACAGAGGTTATATTTTCAGTAGCATTTGTCAACAAGATATCTCAAGAACGGCTGGGTGGATTGTTTCCATACTTTGTGTGTTTGTGGGGTGTGATGAATGCTGAAAATAATTAGATTTTGGGCCCCCTAGCGGCTTCCCTTGGTGCTGCAGCACAACCTCAGGTTTCTCGTGTTCTGAGCAAGCTATGGTCACAATTTTGGGCGTTAGGTATTGTTAAAAATACAGACGACTGGATACCCTTTCCAGATGAGCCCTGTCCCATTCCGCTATACTGCTCCTTTTGCGCAGTTCATATTTATATACAGTATCATGCACCCAGCCCACATGCTGTGACTGTGTGAAGACATGTCTTTGTATTCGATGATACGACTATGTCATATCATATTAAAAACGAATCCATCATAATTGCGATCTAATTATGGTAGAATAGCTGATGGTTGAACGAGATAACTGAGACTGACGTCAGAACACGGGATAGCCCCTGGGGACAGCATGCCGACATCTAAAGGCAAGGACAGCGCAGGGTCACGTGGGGACACTGTCCCGATGTGCCCCTATCCCTGGTCATTTTGTTTTTTTATATCCTCCAAGTAGTCGGAAAAAGAGGAGCGCTGGTGTAATTTTTCCGACTACTACTATATCTACGCGACTCAACCTTTGCTTGGAGAGTAGTTTTTTTAACGAATTAACGGTGTGCATGGGCAGAATAGAAATGATCACAGAAAGATGGATTTTGTGATAAACCCAGAAACATGCTACCACAGGAGCCACACTCAAAATTATACGCTAGTTCAAACAGAGTCATCATGACCAACATGTCAAAACTGACGGGCGTTCGTCATCCATATGGCGTCCGATTGTCGGTTGACACCTGGACTATAGTTGGGTATACTTCGTACGATATACAAGCGGACGTATTGTACTACAACTGTACAGTTAAGCTAAGGGCACAACCCGCCGTACGTGCAAATACGTGATGTCTACGTGCCAAAACGTGGGCAATATTTTGGGATCTGTAAGTGGTAAGTACCGCTCCGTATGAACTCGTAGGAAATCCGACGGATTTTGGAGTACGCAGACACGCCGTAGAACTTTACGTACAGGCAAAACTTGTGCCATCGGGCTGCGGATTCGCCCCCCGTACGTGCCGGTCCGGGCGACGCGCCTGCCCTGTACAGCCTGAACGTTTTCAGAAATACGTGGCGGACATGGCCTCCCCCCAAAAAAAACGTACGGACAAATTGCACGTACGGTGGGTTGTGCCCTTAGCTTTAGGTTCATGTCTTGTTAGCCTGGATGCCAGACCAGAGCCAGAGCCCTAGTTAAGGCCTGACTCAGAGGGAGGGGCCTGTTGTGCAATTTCCTTGGGGGCATGTTGGCCCTAGAGCCGACGAGTTTGCTTGCGTAAGTCCTGGAAACAGTCTGGCATCAAGGTTAATGCCATTGTTAGCTTGTACGACAAAGTGACTTTGACACGCGTGTTGTTTTGCCTACGGATATTTAGACAGCATGGCTAAGAGAAACCGAGTCAATAGAACTCATATGTCATCAGAAAAACACATTATATAGCTAATAGGGCCACTTCATATCCCCCAAAAGGCCGCGTCGTTGCGCTTGCTAAGGAGGCTATCACAACACCTTGGCGGAAGTATGAAACCTAACCAGACATGACTTCAGTTCACCTGCCTCCACGAGTCATCAAACATACAACACCGTAGCGACAAAGTTTGCAAAATGGCCGTTCCGGCTTTACAAGGCTTCTGACTGTTTACAATGAGAATTCTTGAGGACTAAGTGACGTGACGCCCCGCACGTACAGACACTAGCCTCCTTCGCAGACTTCTTGAGCGGCGGCGTTTTTTTATGGGGGTAGCGCTGCTTCGTAACATGGGCGAGTTTTGCCGCAAAACTCACGTCCCCAGCATAGCGAATCTTACCCCAAGTTCCAAATTTTGCGACCCCCCCCCCAAAAAAAAAAAACTCCACTGCTTCAGAAGTCCTGGTACGAGAAGGCTTAATGCAGGTCTATGGCGTGTGCGGTGAACTTTAACCTGACCACCAGCGAGTAAACCTGGCAGCGTGCACCGGAACGTGCAAAACTAGTTTCATCTGGAGGGAGGGTTGGTACATAATGGCGCCATGTAAAATATGACCTTGACGATGCTGGAAATCTTGTTCTCAGTTAAAAATTGAGGAGGCCTAGGAATGAGGACCGGGGGATGGAGGGGGGGGGGGGGTAGGATAAGGGACAGGGACGCCAGGACTTAGGGACACTGACCACAGTGAAACAGTGGCCATAGTGGAACGATTACCATACAATGCAACAGAAGTTGTAGCCTTCACCTTGTTCTTATCCACAGATATTCTATCGACAGAAGACCGCTTTAGAGGGGCAAAGTGGGAAGTCTCCAACATACAGGGAAAGGCTCCCTCGCAGTGGTCGCACTCTTTAAACTTCCCATAGACTGCTAGCTATAATACATTACTGCATATGACAAACTATACAGCTAATAATACATTACTGTATATGACATACTGCACAGCTACCAAGAAATATGCCCCCTTTCTCGTGTTAAAGCCTAATTTTTCCCGGAACGATTTCTCCACACGTTAGAACTGACCTGGGTGAGTTGTTGGCAGAGCGGCCTGGTGAGCAGAGACCTGGCGGCAAAACTACAGCCGAACCCTCTGGGCACCCCTCTTTTGGGAAGTATGAATATGGTTACAATGTAGGTGCAATCAAGTGCAAATAGATAATTGTAGGCAGCTCGGTAGTCTGTAAAGGTGGTATCTCACTTGGGGCACCGGTACGGCACTGCGGGGTTCAAAATTACTCAATGAATTTCAGAGACAAAGAACGAATTTTTATACGTTTTGTGTATTTTGTTTAAGTCATACTTTCACGGATCACACAATATTTGAATTATAAAAGATTGGCGAAAATAACACAACAATGCCACAGTGAACGAACCCCGCAGTGCCGCACCAGTGCTTTGAGATACCACCTTAGGCAGATTTTTGGGGTGAACGATCATCAGAACATTTTCTGACGGTCGACGTCGGGTTTCTCGGACAGGCCCTTGACCCCACCGTACTTAAGCTTTCCTGTAGTCTGAAACCTCATGATTGTTTCAACCTTTAATGTAAGGTTACTGACGGTATTAATGAAAAAATAAATACATTCTGGTATACTACTATTCTTAAACATTAGATGATGTAATTTAAGTTCAATGCTAATAGATTGAGATCCAAAGTGTTCCTTGTTTGAGGTTGGGGTGCCTGGTGTGTGTACATGTATATATGTTAGTGCGTTAGTAGTTTCCTGAAAGTATTTTCTAGAAACGTGTGGGTCTTCCACGAACCATGTGTTCCGCAAGGCGTGCACTTTGCACGGTTATCACTTCCTCATCTATTTTCGGTTACCGTTGTTGGCACGTGGGAACGATTTATGCTCCACCGCACGTAATAAGGAAGCGTTTCTTAAAATCTCACCCGGAGGAAGGGACATTTTTCTCGGAATGCTACAGGGTGCTTTCGGACAAATGGATTTCAAATATTTGTCTTTGATGTATTTATCTTTTTTTGTGAAATCGTCCAGAAATATTTGTTCCTTTTTTCAGGAATTTCGTCTCCCCCCAACTGTGACCATCACTTCCTCATTCATTTTCAAAAGTTGACATTTGAACGCGCAAGTCAAAAGGAAGGGCTTCTTAAATATCGAAAAGAGGATGTAAGTTTTTCTCGGAAATCCCTGTGGTGCTTCTGGATGCCAGGAGTTCCCATTGTTCGTTCCACTTCCGTGTATCTATCGTTTTTTTTTTAAATAATTATGCACTTCCGCGAACTGCACATTCCTGTAAGTGCATGGGGGTCTACGGCTGTGTCTGGGTGTCATGTATTCTCCTGTTACGTACACGTAACTTAAATGTACGTTGAAGTTTTTGAAGAAAAAAAATTGCTTTTAACTACGCTTAGTTTTCTCATTGCTATGGAGCCAAGATTGAATTTTGCCCAGGGGCGGAGGCTTTCAACTACCTGTAATGTCCGTAATGTTCAGCTAGAGCTCACTGGGGCAAACCCATTCTCTTATATTTGTCTCCGTGTACGAAGGTTTTATATTATGTTTAAAGGTATGTCTGAATGTTTGTATTCATGTGTGTTCGTAGTAAATTGAATACAGCAGAGTGCCACAAGGTGGGGTGGGAAGCTAGGCACATTGGGGACACTGACAGGAGGTCCCATAAAAGTTCATCGCATTCACTGTCTTTAGTTTTATTTTTACTATGCATATGCATCGGTACATCGGGGTACGTTGCTTATCAGATTAAGTGCGGTGGGTGGGGGGTTCATTAGACAGAATCAGCGAGAAAATGCACAAAAATGACTACGACAAGAAATTCGCAGGAGCAAAAAAATGCTTCAGGGAGGCATGAAACCTTCGATTAATTGTTTATAAGTGTGGCGTTTAAAAAAACCCTACTTGATGCTCTCTCAGACGAACACAAAAACGGCGGCTTAACGATAATCTCCAGGCAAATTTACTACTGGAATAAGACAGGATCAAAGAGTACAGCTGGTCACCGGGAGGTAACAGCCACTGGGTAGCCAAACACACTAATATGCCGGCTCCACTCCTCTGCCAGCTTTCGATTCTATCATATGCTACCATAGGATCTGCTCGGAGATTAGCTTAACGCTACCTCCGTAGGACGACCTGACGAACTGTGTAACTGTCAATAGTGTCAGGGAGTCGACCTCAGGATCACTAATCACCGATCACACCGCGGCACGGTAGCTAGGGCCTTCAGGCCATCTTCTGAGATGTTGACATAACCGCAGGTGTACAATAAGTCTGAATGTTTACCTACCTCACTGTTTGCTTTAAAGTCAAGAGTATGGAAGGCGTTATTGTATATACATAGGGCTTGGGGGCAAACAAGTTTAACGGGAATCCTATACAAACACACATTGATTCATGTGAAACGGTGAACAACTCAAACAACCTCAACTTCGACCTGAAAACCGGCTGCATTTTTTAAATTCATAAATACATAAACAATGTATCCAGACCACTACACAAGGTCGTTGACGCATGTACACTGCATGTTAAAGCCATATTTGAGGTTGTTTGGGGGTATTGCAGGCAGACCCGTGCACATGTAGTAGAGCAACTTAACTTTAGAATTTTCCGGTAGGTTGACATGATAATGACACTGTAAAACATGCATGGAGGATGTTCTAAAAAGTTGGCGTCATCTTCTCGAACACTTTTTTGTTCTTGAACGATCCAGAACAACAATACAGTGATCCTCAATGACTGGCTGCTTATAAATTATGATGGTCGCAAAAGGTGACAAACTGAGATATTCAAGGCGTACATGAGTGAACACAGACCACTTCCATCGGAATAGCCCCCTATAATATTCAATTCCCTACCATTGTGGCCCTGTGTGGCCCAAGGGCTATGAAAAGGCGATGGTTACACCTAGACACCAACGTGAGGTGTGGGAATGAACCTAGCGTCGCGCGAAGGATCTACAACAAACTTTCAGCCTGTCACAAGACAGTTGTACGACAAATGCACGACCGTCCTAATACGAATGCCCTCAATTTGTTATCATCGATTGTGATACGACCTTGTATACGACGATTGTGATACGACCTTTGATACTGAAGCCAAACAGGTATTGATATTGTGCGGAAGTAATCCAACAGGATCATCTACGTGCCGCAATACATGTCACAGGGCACGCGCGCAAAAAGGCAAACAAACACTATAATACCGATACGCAAGCTAGTAACGTTACGTATTACTAGAGCAGGTATTTGGCATGAAAGGCGTGCTGTGCATTGTAAGGAGCCAGGCCGCACCTTTAAACAGCTCGAGCCATGGGTTAAGACGTCTCGGGATGGGTGTGACGGGCTGGGAAGACGCCGAAGCTGTCGAGACAGACAGTTACCTGCACCTTAGCAGGTGGGATGACCTGAGCAGCCAATGGCGGACATTGAACGACGGGCGAACCTTCATGGGGTCAAAGGTTGGATTCGCTGCCTGATGATCTAGTGGATGGTGTTGTGTTTGCCATGTCCGTTTAGGGCCGCGATACAAAGTCATGGTGAGCAAACAAGGTCTTGGCCTCAATGCCAATGACATGCGCTTTCTCCAGTCATCGCCAATCAGGTTGATTATGTGAGGATGTAACGGTATCTGTTTGTGGTTTAGCAGCAAAACCCAAGGAGATGATGGGTTGTGTTATATGCAATTTTGTTGTAAGTGGTTTGGTCTTGCTCAATCGAAGAAATGATTAGATTTTGAGCCCTCTGGCTTCTTTCCTTGGTAATAAAGCATAACGTCCGGTTTTTGTTTCTAGTTTAATATTTGAGTCTTTAACTCTTTAAAAGTTTCAGTATCAACCACAATCAGTGGTGAAGAGTTCCTGTCCATTACATTCCATGAACATACTGGGAGACAAAAATTATCACAAAAGTCAGCATCATCTCTGGACTTATGCAGAGGCGAGAACAACTTCGTGTAAATACCATGTTGCATGACATTCATCTCCAAACAGATGGTGGGTTTGCCGAGCTTCTCTGATAGTAAAGGTAGTAAGGATGGGTATTGGTTGCCAGACAGAGAAGCTAAAACTTAGAAAACGTTAAATCTTCCACCCCAACATCTGCTTGAAGATTATCGTTTACTGCATACCCTCTCTGTACTGACATTTTAACCAGGAAAACGTATCATCTGTAAAGTAAAATTGACAAAAAAACATTATTGTTGAGATGATTGACAAATTACAATGCAAACATGTCACCATTCCTTTTAGCGTGGCTTCACAAAACTTGGCCTAGCCTGAAAAAAAAAGATTATGTGTTGTAAACTTTACATATTCCGCTAGTCGTGCCTGACCTGCTATTGTCCTTGATCGCTAGCTTACACCTGAACACATGAACACCTGAAGAAAGAGCAGTTAAGACTATGAACCCCCTACTATCATTTCACCACACTGGATTCTAATTGTTTTGATGTGCACCGGAAATCACGTGTGTTGGTTGGAAAAAAGTCGTGACATTTTCCTTTCATTCTTTTTTTTCGATTGGCCTTCCCGATCGAAACAAAAACGGATGAAAGGAAAAGGTCATGACTTTGTAACAGTGGGGTTCTGTTCTGACCACGCCAACAGCTCTTGAGCTTTTGGTGTTGTGGTTAGCACGTTGGATTTGTGATCCGGCTGCCCGGGTTCGGCGCGGGTTCGAATCCCGGGAGTCGGGGTGTTGTTTCTTTCTGTTCTTACTCGCCCCTCGTATTTCTACAATGGTTCCCACGCCGGCCCTGTGAGTAACAGGCTAGTATGTGCCACACAGGGATGTCGATCTCGGAGATTCGAGGACGAATCTTGAAAAGAAAAGGGGGAGTAGTGTAACAGTGGGGTTCTAGCGCTGCCAAACTGACCACGCCAACAGCTCTTGAGCTTTTGGTGTTGTGGTTAGCACGTTGGATTTGTGATCCGGCTGCCCGGGTTCGGCGCGGGTTCGAATCCCGGGAGTCGGGGTGTTGTTTCTTTCTGTTCTTACTCGCCCCTCGTATTTCTACAACTTTTTCCACTAACCTCTGCTTGAAGAGTACCGTATACTTATCACGTGGAACATGTCATTCTATTGCTCACTGGCAACAGACATCCAGGCATAAACGTATGATAAGTCATTATGTTCTTTAGTAGTAAAGTACCAATTTGGTTTAGTGGGAGTCTAAGTACATGAAAGAAGAAACGTACCCTGCACGCACTGCGGCTTTCACCTATTCCGCCAGGGGTCGTGGAAGTTCTGCTAACTTTACTGCTCCCAACGGCATCTTCACAGGGGCATATTACCTATTCACTATTTTATGAAAGGTTTCAGAAGACAGTATTTTAAGCAGTTCGGGTACAAAGTATCGCCTCGCAGTACTTGCAAAGGCCGTAGTTATTCTTCGGTGCACAACAGCGAGGTGGAAACTGTGGTGGATGGTAGAGGAATACATCAGTTTGGGACTGCATAAGTTTGATTATGTTGCTTCTTCGGTCGGCGTGAATTTGCACCTTGACACTGTTACCGGCACTTCCTGTGCGTCACCTGCAGTTCCACGACCTCCGCTGGGGTCAATTCAAAGTGGCTTTTAAAGAAAAACGAGCAGACAAATCTATGCTCATTTTCAGATATTTTGTAGGTTGTACCCTGCACTTTAACATATTGACTTCTTGTAAATTGTTTCTGTACCCTGATATAATTTTTAAGGTGTCGAACCTCCTCAATTTGGGGTCCTTAACCATATGTAAATCCCCATAAGCTAAAAACTGTGTACTGAGACCTCAAATCAGTGGTTTTCCAACGGCGTTTTTGAGTTCGCAGAATTCGTTGATAGATCCATCAATTCTCCCGCTCTTACGATTTTTGACCTTTTTTTTAAGTTTATGTGCAAATACGCTTGAGATGGCACGGTCCTGCGTTGGTGGTGATGGTGGGTGTGTTAGTCGTTTTTTTTTTACTATTTGCGTTTGGACAGATGAGGACAATGTGGCACTTCACTCAAGTTTTGTAACTTATATTAACAGTGCCACATACACGGTACAGACAGAAGGTAAAGGCAGTGTTTACCTCCCCGACCGAAGTCAGGTACCCATTTTTACACCTGGGTGGAGTGAGGAAGGTCGTGTAAAGTGCCTCTCCCAAGGGCACAACGTCGGGGGCACGGCGGGGATCGAACTCAGGACCTCTAGATTCCGAGCCGAACGCTCTACCAGTTACGCCACGTCCGACGCCACCCAGTCGGTTTTCAGATTGCCATAAACATCCTGCCACCGTGTGTACAGACTTTCAACTTGTAGTGTTTGCAATCAATCAAAGCCATACAGCCAAGGTGTGTAACACGACCTGTCACCAGTTGTGAATATTTAGGGCCCAAATTCCAATATCACCATGATAACAGCGTCAACAGAAAGGCGGGGGCAAAGTCAATATTTGCTTCGTTGTTCTTTGAAGGACAGGAAAAAAAAAGACAATTCGGGTATCAAATAAGTTACTCCGACTTTTGTTTGCCCCAGGAAGCCCACTCCCTAGCTTTAAATGGTCGGTCAACTTTTGAAGTTTTATCACACTGTAATCTGAGGGCATTCATCGTCCAAAAAAATCACAACAGAGCGAATGGTTGTGTCAGTGTCGGTTGATTAGGTAGTTCTGTCCACCCAGTCGGGAATAAAATAATTGTAGAGTTGTAGGTTCCTCTATAGATCTAATCTCTAAGCAGATGTCGTGGTGGCACAAGTGTCCACGGTGGAATAAAACTCCTCTGCCGGCTAAACTCCTTCCCCAGCTTATGTTAGTGTCTTAAACCACTGCAAGATCTGCTTGGAGATTACGCATCGCCAAGCTGCAGGTCTTGGTGTAATAATGCTTGCAAAGAGTTCTGCCAATAAACTATTGAACCAGTCGTTCACAATATGTCAGGCCATATTGGAACAGCGTGCAAACAAGCAACGCCCCCCTCATGTGATGGAAATGTGGGCATCAACACCGTTCTTATGATCGGCGACGTGAGTCATTTGACCTTTAAAGCATGCTTTCAGGTCGCTGGAAAGTTCTGACGTTTTCTCAAGGCCCCCTCTCACTTGACGTGCGGCACGCTTGCGGCATTGCTGCGTTCGAAAACGCAGATGTACCGCCACGGAACCTAGAGGTGCCGCAAGCAAACCTAGAGGTGCCGCAAGCAAACCTAGAAGTGCCGCAAGCAAGCGCGACGTTTTTTAAAAAGTTTAAAAATAACGCAAGTGGCAAGATGCCGCAACAGTGCCGCAACAGTGCCGCAACAGTGCCGCAACGGTGCCGCAACAGTGCCACCACCATGCCCCAAACAGTATCAAGGATATATTTTGCCTATTTTACACCAAGAATCAAAAGTAAACATCCTTTTATCACCGAAAAACTATTTTAGATGCATTTCTAATAATTTTACAGTGGTTTTCGATCCAGTAAAAACACTGCGAATTCCACAAAACTTACCTTGTATCCGTATTCAGAGTTAACTTAAAAATACATCTTTTGATTTATTCAATTGGAAGTAGGTCAGTATTTTATACTTGAAAACAAAAAAATAAGTAACTGGTTTATCGATTAACCTACGGATGTAGAGAAAAAGATTATCGTACAACGTTCAAAAATAATTTATTTATGTTGGATGATAACGAGTTTGCGTTTGCGTTATAACGTTGCAAGCTAATCATTGCTGGTAGCCTGCCACCGATAAAATACAAAATTGCAGTCATTCAGACCCATGGGCCATATTTTTCTCACTTTTTACAAATATGATAGACTTCAATAGACATCAATAGGCTGGCAAGCCATCCGCCGACAATGAAAATACTCAGCGTCATACAAAAAAAGTATGAAATATCAAACATTTTCATTTTAGAAATTTGCAAAATTGGTGAATAAACATATAAACATACATAATTACACATAACGTTACATGGTGCAAAACGTACACATCGAGTGAAATCTGGTATATAGTTCGTGTCCGTTCATTTGGGTCATTTCCTTTACAGTAAAAGTCTTTCAAGGTTATTTATAGCATATGTACCATATAATTCATTATCATAAGGGAAATCTTTTCATTGTAAATCTCATTTTGGGGCATTCTCATCATTTTACGGTGATTTTTCATAAATTGACAACGCTGCAATTGTCAATAACATGTTCATTTAGTCTAGAAACGCAACAGTGCCGCACGTCAGTGTGAGTGCAAGACAAAATCGGCGAAATTAACACAACAGTGCCGCAGTGAACGAACGCAGCAATGCCGCAAGCGTGCCGCACGTCAAGTGAGAGGGGGCCTTTAGGTAATCCACTGAGCTTACAAAGGTTACAAATTAAATTTTACCAAAGGGATGTCGGACGAGTTGAGAGATTATCAAATCGGACCAGTCAACTCAGGCTAACCTAGGTTTTTAACCTCCTTGCCTAGGTCAACTCGGACCAACAAACCTGGGTCAGACATAGCCAGGGTTCGTGGGTTGGACCACTACCTGAGACAGAATTTTAGGCACAAACACACTCACAGATACACACACATACAGACACAGACACAGACACATAATTAAGACGGTTTGGTTTGTAGAAATATAATTGTCATTTGTCATCCCTCACTTTTCTTGCGGATAAGTTGCGTTACTTCCCCCTAAAATCACAGTCACATACACCAAAGCTTTGGGTCCTAGGCATCCATAACTAAAAGACTTTGTCACGTTTGCTGTATTATTGTCAGTTCACACGTCTCATGCTTGCATCATATAATGATCATGCTAACATCATCAGGGCTTCGCGTGAACCTCTCTTATTCCGTCTTCGCATGGAACTGTCAATTCTACTAGAACCACCTGTTTGTGGGATATTGTGTATCGCAAAATATACAAAGTCTATCATAAGGAGGAGTTCGATATCTACCAGCTTCAATTTCCAAAGGGTGATCGCTGATCCTAAGTTTGGTCCTTAGTTTGGTCATGGCTCGGCGATAGCACAAATTTGTTATATACAGGTTATTTTTCTCTTTCATACAAATGCTTAAATTTTCATTAGGTTCTTAGCTTATTTCCTTGGTTTTCCTTCGTGCCAGGAGAGTTAAGATCTGAGTAGAAGTTTTGAACAAAGGAGTCTTTCAATCTTTGCTTTACTTCGGACTGAGCGAACGAAGGGATGTCCAATATGGCGGCGTGACGGAAAGGTGCGGAAGAAGGAGCTCGTGCTAAAACTGTCTATTTGCACGCTCTTTTCGACACTTTTTGACATGAAGATATGTGGTAACCAATTGTAGAACTTTATTTTACCTTTGGGAACCGTAAATATGTCTTCGTCGACGAGGAGAACGCGAGGCAGAGCAGAAACTGCGAAGAATGCTAGCGACGACAAGAGAGACACCTCGCCCCCCCTCCCACACGAAGGAACGCATGGCGGTGAGTTCGAATGTTTCGTGCGAGATGCTTTAAAAGACCTTCTTAAAGGCCAGCGTGACTTGAAAGAAAAAGTAGAAACGTTCGAAGCCTCTGTCAACAAATCGCTAGAGCATATCTTCGAAAGAGTGGAAAAGCTTGAATCGCAGAACGAAACGCTTGAGACAAAAACAAAACAACAAGAGAGCGTTGTCGAACAGTTGGCGGAAAAATGCAACGTGCTAGAGCGGTTTTCGCGACGCAACAATTTCAGGCTAGTGGGAGTACCCGTCAGCAGTGGTGAGAACTGTATTAATGTCGTCTCGGAAATCCTCAAGAACGATTTTAACCTGGAGTCTGCTACTATCGAGAGAGCTCACAGAGACGGCAAAGGTTTTCGCGGTAAGCCATCCCACATTCTGACCAAAATGTTGTCGTACAGAGACAAGGTAGCTGTCATGGTAAAAGCCAAGAGTGCACTGAGTGAAAAGGATTACTATATAGTCGATGATTTAACGAAAGATGATCTGAGGGAAAAGAAAAAGTGGAAAGCTGAGGTGGCCGCAGCGTACAGCAGAGGAGAAAAATGGCGATTCTTCGCTGGAAAATGGAGAGGTGGGGACGGTGTCCCTATCAAGTTTTCAGATAAGGCCTAATTATCTGGACTAACGGAGTGTCGATGTATCCTTCTTTGGATTTATTCTCCACTATGTTGACAGAGTGGCATTCTTTTATTGTACTGTTATCTTGAATTTATCAAAGTTGGTTACGAGATGTTGGAGAAGTATGACTGGAATTTCTTCAACGTGTACGAACACGCATCTCAGTTCAGCGGACTCATTTGAATATGAATGGAATGTTCAAGGTACAAAAACTACCTCAGCGTCATAAACTGGAAGAAAACGTGCTATATTTCTGTCATCTCCTGGAAAATACGCCTTGAATTAACGATGGAAGGTAGTCAAGGAAAATCGGACATAAAATATTCGACTACTGGGCGACAAACAAGTTTGTTATGATTCTGTTTTTCTCTTGAATAAGAGCACTTATTCCGAACAGCTGCAGATACATGTGACTAGGATTTGTTATGTAAACTGATTTATGTGAACAGCTGACTAAGGAATTTCGGAGATACAGTCGTCCGCGGAAACGGGTGATGAGCGGACCTTGGCTTGCGACAACACACACTTTCAAACTTTCCCAGGAGGATTATAGTAGGCTCCTAGAACTGCATCATTATTACAAAGAAAAGAAGAACACACGCCGATACCTGGAACTTACCTTTGTTGGTTTGTTTTTCTGTTACTTTTCTATTATCCGTCTCATAGCAGATATTGTGCTTAAAAACTGCAATTGTTATCCGGACAATAGGTCCTTTATTTTCATGTCCTGTAACTGTTCTATCTCTATGGCAAGCCCCAATATTGTTTCATTAAGATCAAGGGTTACATGATTAGTTCATATAAGTTAGAATGTGTCTCGATCAATGTCAGAGGCCTTAACGATGTACTTAAAAGGAGAAACTTATTTAGATGGTTACATGAGAAAAAGTATGATGTAATCTTTCTTCAAGAAACCTTTTCGTCAGCCAAATGTGAAAAATATTGGTCACAGGAATGGGGTGGCAAGACCATTATGGCACATGGTACAGTCCATAGCAAAGGTGTTATGATTATGTTTAATCCAAGGATGTCTCTCCATACAGTTGCATGTAAAATAGACAGTGAAGGCAGGTTCATTTTTGCTAATATACAAGTACAAAATAAGAAATTTAGTTTGATAAATGTTTACGCGCCTAATAATGAAACTCTACAGATTGCCTTCTTTCAAAATTTAAAACATAACATTACCCACTTCTGTGAAGGAGATATTTTGCTTGGAGGAGATCTAAACATAGCTCTACAGGTGTACGATAAGGAGGGAGGCAAGCCTGTAATAGAAAAAAAACATGTTATCAAAGAGATAGAGTCATTAATGGATTGCTTTTCCCTAAAGGATATATGGAGAGAACAAAACTTGAATACAAGACGATATACTTGGACTAACGCAGATTATTCCATTAAATGCAGGTTAGATTATTGGTTGATAGAGGTAAATGAAGATAAGATTGCTAAAACCGACATAATAAATGCACCTGTTCCAGACCACAGGGCTGTATCATTAACCCTTACGTCTTCCTGTTATAAACCAAGAGGTCCTGGGTTTTGGAAGTTTAATAACTCTTTATTGTCTGATGAAACATTTACAGTCCAGTTGAAAAATAAAATTGTTGTATGTAGCCGATATTATTCATATATAAACGACCTGTCTTTAAAATGGGATATGATAAAACTGGAAATTAGAGGGTTTACTATAAAATATGCAAAACAAAAAGCCAAGGAAAATAGAGATTTGGAAAGAGAACTAGAACTCCAACTTAACGAACTACAGAAAGACTGTGACTTAAACCCGACAAAAATAGCTTTGTCAAACCTTACAAAAGTAAAACAAAAATTAAGTGAGATTCACACTCAAAGAACAAAAGGGGCAATGATTAGAAGTAAAAGTAAATGGTGTGAAGAAGGGGAGAGGAACACAAGATATTTTCTAAATTTAGAAAGGAGAAATTACGAACAAAAAAACATTACTGAAATTATAAAAGAAGACGACACAGTTGTTACAAACGCAAAACAAATTTTGTTATTACAAGCTGAATATTATAAAAAAATGTACACATCATCCAACTGTGATCCAAACAAGATAGAATTTTTACCCTTCTTTCAACCAAACAACATACCAAAATTATCTGACATAGAAAAAAAAAGATGTGAAGGGGAAATCCTTAAAAGGGAGCTTAATATTGCTTTGCAGCAACTGAATAGGAAAAAAAATAAATCCCCAGGAAGCGATGGTTTAACAACAGAATTCTACGTACATTTCTGGCAGTACTTAGAAAAAGACCTCCTTTTAGCTGCAAATTATGCCTTTAGAAAAGGTGAATTACCAGTGTCACAGAAACGAGGAGTAATTCATTTAATACCAAAAAAGGATAGCGACTTAAGGAAACTTGGAAATTGGCGCCCTATTACACTTTTAAATGTTGATTATAAACTCATAAGTAAAACTTTAGCGAATAGACTAGAACCTCTCTTGCCAAAGTTGATACATCCAGAGCAAACAGGTTTTATAAAAGGAAGACAAATATTCACTAATGTAAGACATATTGCTGATTTCATGGAGTACACAAAAATGTATAATTTGCCTGCCCTTGCCTTATTCATCGACTTTAAAAAAGCCTTCGATACAATTGAGCGTAAAGTTATCATTAAAACATTAGAAACAATGAATCTTGGAAAAAACTTCATTGACTGGGTCAAACTACTGTACAAAAATGCCATTAGTTGTGTTATTAACAACGGTTTTTCTTCGCCGTGGTTTGATGTAAGTAGAGGGGTAAGGCAGGGTGATCCACTTTCAGCATATCTATTTAACTTAGTGATTGAAGTTGTAGCCTGTAGAATAAGGGCCGATCCTTCTGTCGAAGGTATATCGATCTATGGCTGCAAGCGAAAACTATCCATGTATGCTGATGATTTAACCGGTCTTGTCAAAGATGAAAACTCCGCTAAAAGTTTACTATACATTCTAGATCATTTTAAACTCTGTAGTGGCCTAGAGGTCAGTAAAAAAAAAACTAAAGCTATGTGGATGGGAGCAAGCAGACATAGGATCGATGAGCCTTTGGAGGTTCTGTGGCCACGTGGGCCTATATATGCACTGGGTACTTATTTCTCATACAACCAGGAAGACTGTGATAAGTTAAACTTTGATTATCACCTGAAAGCTATGGAGAAACTGTTAAATGTATGGAGGATAAGAGATCTAACTACAATTGGGAGAATTGTTCTTGTTAAAACACTTGGTATTTCTAAACTAATTTATAATTGTACGGTTCTGCCGGTTCCCGCTGGCTTTTCTGAGAAAGTAAATGGTTATATTTTCAAATTTATTTGGGATGAAAAAAAGCCAAAGGTGAAAATGAAGACAGTAATAGGGAAAAAAGACCAAGGTGGTCTAACTATGGTGGATTTTTCCATTAAATGTAAAGCCCTTAAGGCGTCATGGATTAAGAGACTCGAGAAAAGTGAAAGTTGTTCCTATATGTTAAGTCAGTGGGGAGGGAAATTACTATTTCAATGTAACTATGATATAACATGTTTAGATCTATCTAATTTACCATTGTTCTACTGTCAAGTACTGCAGGCTTGGCAGTCGATTGTACAATCGGTTCCGAAATCTAAAGATGACATAAGTAAACAAATTATCTGGAATAACAGATTTATATTAGTAGGCCGGAAATCTGTATTGTACAACCGGTGGTGCCAAGCTGGTATTCTGAAAATATGTGATGTTATGTCAAGCGATGGTAACTTCCTAACATTGGGTGAGCTGGCCCAGAAACATGAAATAGTCTTTACACCTGTTGATATGCTCAGATACTCTAGCCTGAAGTCAGCTATCCCAAATGGTTGGAAAAATACAGTAAAAAAGGATCAGCTCGGTGATTCGGTGGAAAACACCATCGCTTCTCAGGCCTTCTCTTGTAAACAATTATATGATATATATTTAAAACAAACATTTGAACCCCCAACGGGCCAAGATGAATTGTTAAGCGTTCTAGAAAATGAAAACAACTTGGAAAAAGTGTATTTATTACCTTTCACATGTACTAAGAATGTTAAACTACAGTACTTTCAGTATAAGATCATACATAGATTTTTGCCGACAAATTGCTATTTAAAGAAAATCAAAGTTACAGACTCAGATAAATGTCCTTTTTGTAACAACAAACAAAACCTAAACCACCTGTTTGTAGATTGTGTCTATGTTATTAGTTATTGGAACGACTTTTGCTCATGGTGGCTCAAAACCTTTTCAGAACATATTGTATTAACGAAAACTGATATTATGTATGGTAAGGTTAACAAGCAGAAAATGAATAAATACTTGAATCAATGTTTATTACATGCAAAATATGCCATATTTAAGAATGTATCTTCGAATACTAAGCCTTATTTTTGTGACACAATCTTCTGTTATTAACTTTCGAGACCAACATTCTTTGTAATAAGTTACTCCTCATTATGTATATTATGTTATATTAGGGGGCTTGCCACAGGGTTTCTTTTTTGTATTTGAAAGTTATATTGAATAAAAAAAAAAAAAAAAAAAAAAAAAAGAACGAAGGGATGTGATCACTGTTAAGCAAAAGGTAAGCAAAACCTAACTCCTCCAGGATTTTACTAACATTGGATAGCCAGCATGGAATTTTACGTTTGTATAAGTCCTGTTGAACAAGGAAAGCTTCAAATTGTAGGCTATTTGTTGGTATTTCTTTAACTAATCTTTTGTAATATGAATACAACCTTGTGTACACTTCGATCCACAGGGGATACCTTCCTAGTTCTGCCGAAGTTGTTGCTAGGTTATTCGCATTTTTCATACGCCTTATATTGATTTACAAAAGTTAAGATGAAGTTGCTCAATGGGAGACTTGTCATTCAATCCATTCAATACCTCTGCGCCGTAAGTTGATATTGGGACTACGCAGGCATCAAATAGTTAACAATACACTGACACTGAAGGATTGCAGTCTCCCAGAGTTGTTTCGATGCTGAACAGAGCCCTGGCAGCCTTAACATCGTCAATATTTGCTTCCGTTGCTCTTTGAAGGGCAGGAAAAAAGTCAATTCGGGTATCAACAAGTTACTCAGACTTTTGTTTGCCTCAGGAAGCCCCACTCCCTAGCTTGAGTTGGTCGGTCAACTTTCATGTTTTATTGATAACAAGTTTATTTGCAAGTTCGTGTCTGAGGGCTAATTGCAAGTACATGCAGTAAACACAGTAGACATACAAGTGACAATGGACAGTTATGAACAATATCTTACTCTAATACTAGTGTTGGCTATTTCTAAACAGGTTGGGTTTGACTTCATTTTTGGAAGCTGAGGGAGCTGATGAAAAGCCCCACTTTTCTAAAATTTATGGGTTCTGCGATTTCAAGAGAAAAGTGGCATTCCTAGTGGATTCTAAGTGTATTCTAACTATTCTAACTGCAGTCCGACCGCATTCTGTGGCATTCCAACATTATTAGAAACATCCTTATCTCATTCGATGGAGAACCGAAACGGCAAGTCACTTCGAATCCTGCCCGAATGTGGCCAAAAGAGTATTTGGAATGCAGTAAGAATTTCTAGAATACACTACGAATTCCCAGGAATAGAATTTTCATTCTGACGGCATTCTGGCTCATTCCTTCTCGTGTGAAGGGGATATAAGGACGACTTTGATTTCCCACTCGGAATGGCCACGAATGTGGCACGAATTTTGCAAATACTTCATTCCGACTGGTTCTGCTTGATTCCTGCTGATTCGATTTCAATGTGTGAAGGCCCTATAACATTGGATAGCCAGCATGGGATTTTACGTTTGTGTAAGTCCTGTTGAACAAGGAAAGCTTCAAATTTTAGGCTATTTGTTGGAATTAATTCTTTAACTAATCCTTTGTAATATGGATACAATATTGTGTACACTTCGAACCACAGGGGATACCTTCGGAAGTAATTCTGCCCTTGTTGCTGGGCTACTCGCAATTTTTCTTACGCCTAATATTGATTTACAAAACTTAAGATGAAGTTGTTCAATGGGAGAGTTGTCATTTAATCCGCTCTTGCCCCATACCTCTGCAGAGTGCAGAGTAAAAGTGCGCTCTCACTGCACTTGAGTCAACCTTGCGTCACAGCAGGGTTCGTTCGCTGCGTCATTGTTTTCTTATTTTCTCGGATTTTTTTTATAATTTAGACATTGCGTAATACGTAACAGTATGCCGTAGAAGACGACAAAATACAAAATTCGTTCTTTATCTCTGAAATTCGTTAAGTATCTTTTGAAACCCGTAGTGAAAGCAAGCGGGACCGATGTGCAGTGAGAGTGCACCTTAAGTTAATATTAGGACTGCGCAGACATCAATAGTTTACAATACACTGACACTGAAGGATTGCAGTCTCCCAGAGTTGTTTTGATGCTGAACAGAGCCTTGGCAGCCTTCGTTCAGCGTCAACAGAGATAGGTTAATATTTGCTTCCGTTCTTCTTTGAAGTCAAGTCGGGTATCAAATAAGTTACTCAGATTTTTGTTTGCCTTTTGGTCGGTCAAAGTTTGAGTCATATTTGTACTACCATGCCATGCAATTAAGCTCTTATGTCATGGTCTTATGATATGTCAGGCCATATTGGAACAGCGTGCAATCAAGCAACCTCTCCCTCATGTGATGGAATTTTCCTTCAAGAGTTCTACAAACACGGTAGGCATCAACACCGTTCTTATGATCGGCGAGTCGTGAGTCATTTGACCTTTAAGGCATGCTTTTAGGTCGCTGGAAAGTTCTGACGTTTGCTCAGGTAATCCACTGAGCGTACAAAGGTTACAAATTACATTTTACCAAATGGATGTCGGACGAGTTGAGACATTATCAAATCGGACCATTCAACTCAGGCTAACACCTAGGCCAACTCGGACCAACCACCTGGCTCCGACATAACCAGGGTTTGTGGGTTGGACCACTACCGGAGACAGAATTTTAGGCACAAACACACTTACAGACACACACACATACAGACACATAATTAAGATGGTATAGTTTGTACAAATATAATTGTCATTTGTCATCCCTCACTTTTTCTTGTGGATACGTTGCGTTACTTCTCCCTTAAATCACCGTCACATACATCAAAGCTTTGTGGCGTGTCCTAAGTACCTTATATCATATATGAATAAAAGACTTTTACCACATTTGCCGAAGAGAAGTACAGACGACGCCGTTTTTTCTAGGAAAGCGTGGTCTGAGAGCCAATCATCATTGAACAGCGTCCGGTGCCTCTCCTATTTTTCTGGGAAAGCGTGGCCTGAGAGCCTATCACCATTGAACAGCGTCCGGTGCCTCACCTATTTTTCTGGGAAAGCGTGGTCTGAGAGCCAATCATCATTGAACAGCATCCGGTGCCTCTCCTATTTTTCTGGGAAAGCGTGGCCTGAGAGCCTATCGCCATTGAACAGCGTCCGGTGCCCCAGCTATTTAAAGCGCCCATTTCTGCTGGTCTGCCCATTCCCACCTTCTACATCGAGGCGCTTCCAGCCACGAAGTACTTCCATCCACGAGTTACCTGACGTTCCATCCACAACGCCACGCCTGAGCAATACATCTGTGAGTTAAAGCCTCTACTTATCTTTTTATTTTTCTCTTATCTTTACTCTTCCCGATACATCCTAAACTTCCAAATCGCTTAATTACACCCTTTCCTCTCAGCAATTTCACATTAGGCCTTTTGTGTTGCTTTCCAGACGAAAAAGGACAAACGGCATAGAACATGTAACTCCGCGATCTAAGGGACTTAAGGTATTTAGCGGGGGGCGGTCGTCAGCTGGAGGGAGGGCCTAGGAAAAAATATTGACCCCGGGGAGGGCCTAGGAAAAACAACTTTGACCCGAGGGAGGGCCTAGGAGTTAGCTGGGTCTTCCAGCAAAATTTGCGCCTCCAAATCAGAAAATGGCGGTTCAGAGGGTTACGACTTCAAAATTTCGTTCCGAACCTTCGGGATCAATCCTTGCGCATGCGACGCCTCACGACCGAGTTCGGCGATCGGCACGGCGATCGGCATGGTGAAATGTGTTGGGGTGGCACCGCCCTCAAAATCCGTCAATAGAAATCCCTCTAAATCTGTTTCGTCAATAGAAATGTCATTGATTTTAGCTTAGTCTGCTAGCAAATTTTGCCCCTCAAAATGCAGAAAATAGCGTCTCAGAGGTCAAGATTTGAAACTTAATCCCCGGAGTCCCTTGCCTGGTGCCTTCGGTTCCCGACAGTGATAATGTGTTGGGGGCGGAGTTCCCAAAACCTTGCATTTTTTAATAGAAATTCTACTAAACTTAGCTTTGTCTGCCATCAATATTTGCCTATCAAAATTCAGGATATAGTGTTGCAGGTGGTCAAGATTTCAAAATTTCCCAGGACCTCCCTGCGACGCGATGCCTCGAGCCTTCGGCACTTCGGCATGGTGAATATATGTTGCGTATGTTGCCCTAAAAATCGTAAGCTGCAACACTTTTTTATTTTTTTAAAGAAATGTCATTAAATCAGCAAAATTTGTCAACATTTCAAAATTTCCCCGAACTACATAGTGACGCATCGTGCCTTCAGTGCTGGACATTGGGCATGGTGAAATAATGTCACTCTAAAAAACCTAAGCTACAACCGTCATTAAATCAGCGAAATATGCCCCGCTGAATGCAGGAAATAGCGTATATATTGTGAACATTTTTCCGGACCTAACTTGCGACGCGTCATGCCTTCAGTGATGGACATGTTCGGGACTTCGCTCTCAAAAACCTATAACCCTTGAGTATTTCTTAATAGAAATGTCATTAAAGCAGCTAAATTCGTGCCTCAAAATTAAGGAAATAGCGTTTCAGATAGTCAGGATTTCAACTTTACCGGGGAGCATGCCCCCAAACCACCAGGATTGGCGCTCCTCCGGCACTCCACATGCTGAAAAGTCGGTAAAAGATATTTCGCCCCTCTCGCAAAATTTGCTGCCGCCGCCTCTAACTCAAGATCTGTTACCGCTACAACATTGTAAAAATATTGATGTTTCGGTATTTATTTGCCGTTTTGGAAGCTTGTATATCAAAGAATAATAAGTTATAGGCGCCACATGCAGTCCCTTTCTACCCTTTCCTGGCGGTTGCTTGTTTTTGCAATTGTTGGTTTGTAGCAGCAAACTCGCGTCGCGCCTTGGCCTGACGTACATATCAAGGCGGTTTCTACTGGCAGTGTATAAGTCACCTCTCGATCGGTTGTTATAATTCAGGCCGGGGAAGGGGACAGGAAAAGTTGAGCGGCGGGAGGCAAGGAAAAAATTCTGGACCTGGGAGAAGGGCCTTACAATTTTTAACAAAACGTCTTTACAATTTATTGTTCGTCCATTCAAATAATGACGTCCTAGGGGAAAAGGCCTAGGAAAACGTTTCTAACCCATGACCAACGACGATATAATTTGCAGTGCCTAATGACAGTGTACATTCTTCCCTCAAAACATACGTCCTTGCGAAACGTAAGCTGAAATCATACGTTACGGTTGGCTCTTTTTTGTGTTTTTATACTTTGCTTTTTTGTGGGAAATTACTCAAGATTACTTCCAACACAATAACTTGATGGCTATAGCTACCTTTATTTTTTAATCAACTTTCAAATTGTGCTTTTGACGGTGACAAAAGTTGCCTGCAGCTGGCAATGTAAGACTGCAGTATGCTGTGTAAAGAATGTTTTTCAAAAGTGTGGTTTTGCGTCCCATGGCAACTTATGGGACGCAAAACTAATGGAATTTGTTTCATGGAACTTATAATAATGACCATCAACTTCCCATCCTTCGTTGTTTTGTTTCCATTGCATTTTACTTCGGTGGATGGACTTTATACTTATACGTTCATATTCCCGTTTCCTGTAGAAAATTTCCTTATACCCCTGTGTGAAAATCGATCGGACGACTGGTCTGTGAGCTGTAAATGATAGCAGTAATACGCCCGCTGTTTTCTCGATCAGTGAGTCATTTTTAGTCATCGCCGGTGATTTTTAGGAGCCGACCGACGCTCGCTGTGCACCGAAACCTGTTCTTAAGCCCCCGTCACAAATTCAGAACTGAGCTCGACCGACGTGTTGGCAGCTCCAAGTGGGCAATTTCGGCCACAGTACGAACGACGTTCTGGCAAATAAGCTCGCGTCACAACTCAAGCGAACACCGTCCGAATTTGAAGATCCGCTGTCGTACGCGTGGATCATGTGAAGTACAGTGATTGTACGACGCAGTTTACCGTTTATTAAGAATATGAGAAGCGGCTAAATGTTTTGTCAATCCCAGTTACGCTGTGCTATTGTAGAAAATCATGCACATGTACATCTTACGATATTCAGCGTTTGCGAGTGCGGTGCTACATGATTCTGTTCCCACGACGTTGAAACATACCCAGCTTTGTGCAATTTTCAACCTTTGGTCAATTTCTCTTGTTCGAGAAAACTGCTGTGCCACAATCAGTCTTACCAATTAGCAACTAATAGAGATTTATGCTTATAGGATGCGGGGAGTTCTTTTAGTCTGATTTGTTTGGTAGCACGATTGTGTTGACATTACTAAAATCGATCTAACCAAACCTGCAGGATTCAACTGTGACGTTATCTTTCCAAACTGTTGCGTTGGTATATGAAAAAGGACCTTAAACTGTTATTTCTCTATTGAGACGCTCGAGTGGATTGAGAACAATGAAATGGCATTTTAAGATCTTTGAAATTCATACTTCAACTAGCTGATACGCTTCTTCTTTCTGGCGTCTTCTTTTGAAGGCACGGCCTACGAAAAAGTCCTATGACGGAACGAACCTAATACCTGAATCTGACACGGAATTCACCGTTTTCTAAGATAAGTTGAATTATATAGACTTTCAAGACTCTTTTTCTGAGAATTGTGGTCATTGTAATTGCTGTTACCAGCACGACCAACTGATCGAATAAAGGGGGCTACACAGGTCACAGTAATGGTACGTTATGTATTCTTCAATAGTATAAGGATTGATTCTTAAACAATTCAAAGGACCTTCGAAACACAGTTTGTGCTTTTCCGGCCCTCGTTGAGGACACTGATATCAATGTACAGTTTCAACAAGGTAAAAATGTTGATCATAAATTGCACTAGCAGTCCTGAATTAACCGTTATGATCCTTTCCAGGTATTTCAATCAACACCAGTGCATACGACATCGGAGTCATGGCAGGTTTTCCAAAGGTGATCAACTGACACTTCTTATTAATGTGTTAAGATGCTTAAATATTGATAACCAAGTATATCAAAGACAAAGACGCACATTAAGATATATATGCCATCATGCAAACGAAGAAATACAAAGCGAAACATATTATATGATGTCTACAATAGCTCGTCAAAAGTTTTTTTCACAAACGGTTACCACTCCATCTTCCAATTGTAACGAGTTTGAGAGTCCTATTATGGATATAGTAGATTTATAAGCTTTACCAATCAAA
The DNA here is from genome assembly GCF_000003815.2 of Branchiostoma floridae. Classification (NCBI taxonomy): domain Eukaryota; kingdom Metazoa; phylum Chordata; class Leptocardii; order Amphioxiformes; family Branchiostomatidae; genus Branchiostoma; species Branchiostoma floridae. Next base: position 7,455,327 of record NC_049997.1, read on the forward strand.
GCTCAAAAGCTTGTCAAGATCTACTTGAGGTTGTTTGCAGAGATGATGACTAATCAAAAGTTATTCAAATTATCTGTTGATTAACATGATTAGTTTTTTTATTATGTGAGTCATCACTTAGGCTATTTACATACAAAAACATCATGACGATTCGTCAACATCTTAAATTATTCTCCTCCAAAATTTGAAAAAATCTGTTCCTGCAGTCTTAAAAAGCGGCTATGAGGCCAAACGTACAGCACTTACTATCTGCACGAAGAGCTAGTCATCACTTACACGCCATCGACCACATCATCATGTCCGAAACACGAAATATGAAAACTGGAATTTCAATTGCAGTACTTTAGAAACGAACGTAATTATCACTTGATATTGACCAAATGTCCACAATCTATGTAAAAAAGGAAGTATTGCTGAAATAATAAGAATGGACTTACATTCTTACTTCAATCAATCTAGTGACTTTAAAATTTTGCTGTATGTTATAGGGACCGTTCCAAATCGTCAGCAACATGAATCCTGAGTTGGCGCTGGCCATGGAAAACGATAGCAAGAAGACTGGAGCTAAGGTGGTCATTGTGCCAAAGGAAGACGCCCCGAAGTGGACCTTTGACGTGACGGTATGTGTTTAATTTAAGGTAGATTTCTTATTACTTTCTCCTTTTTAAAGCTTTTTGCGTACTATTTACAGACAACACAAACTATACTCTACTATTATTGTCCAGGCGCGGTGTAATGTATTGCAACAATACTTTTATCTCAAACGTTGATACCATCATTTTCCATTTTTTTTTTCAGAAAAAGGCACTTATTTGCGAGACCACGAAGTATTTCGCCCTGTCTGTTGCTGGTGGATCGTTTGCTTCTGGCGCACTGTGAGGAAGTACTTTTTTGTCTTTGGCGTATTTGCTGTTTAAACTCAGAATCCTGCAAAGGCCTCACTTTTGTGGATTGGTATTGTTTTAGAATTGTACATCGGTATGAATTGGTATGTAAGCGGACTTTGAAATGTTTTTAGGATACCAAAACGTTTTCTTTTTCCTTTCTTTGAGTGAGTGAATGAATGAATGAGTGAAAGAATGAATGAACAAAAGACCTTTAGTGAACTTGCATCTTCTTACAAGCTAAATACAAGAAACATTTTTTTTATTTATTTCAAAGGTGCCATTAGTAAATAAAATTGCCTGGACTACACAACGACACTGTCTATATATCCACCGCGGTTCCAAATCATCAACTTCAAACATAGAGGCATTAGATCGTTAACTGTACCCGGTTTACTGTATCGTGTGCACCAGTTGTCATAACTAACAACATTTTAACTATTCCGCAGCATCATCAACGAGACATACACTGCTGGACAAGACTACCAACAATGGAAACGCCCCGCCAATGACACCATCCAGTCGGCGACCAACGCGGGCTATGTCATCGGCCTAGAGGGAGAATCGGGCGCAAACGGAACACAGGCCGTGCTGACAACCGCTACTGCATCGCCGTCACCCCATTGCATGTGGCATTTCGAGTGAGCCTAAAGGTAAATTACATTACTAGTTTGTTCACATCATCACAATAAACATGTTCAACTTGCTACAGTCCCTTGTCGTTTTAGAGATATGAAGTACAGTACATATTACAATGAACCGTCAATTCATTCATTAGTATTGTGATAAGATATTTCCACTGCGTCCAGTGACCCTTTTCTGTTGACATTACTAAAATCAATATCACCCAACCGGCTGGGTTTAAATGTGACGATGAAATGTACTACAATTTCTAATTGACCTTAAACTGAACGTTATTTTCTTATTGAGAATCATCTCGAGTGAATTAAGAAGAACATGGCGTTTTGGGATCTTTAAAATACTTCCTATAGCATTGCTAAATCATCGCTATACATAGCGTTTTATCTATGGTTGACTTGTCATTACCATATTTAACTAAGGACTGTTTTGCTATAGATGGGCGATATAGTAGGACAGGGAAGTGTGCTCTATTGTGAAATAAATGTACACCGGTTTCCATTTCCTTCGTATTGGCTTCATTAGACAAAAGTCAGATGGAATCATGCTCTAGTTATAAGTGAACAATGATACTTAATGAAGTGTTACATAAACATATTGTTTTGCTTTTCCAGGCTGTTACCCAGCAGAAGTAGACGCAGAAACTGCGGTTTCCTTTTTAATGACCCACTTGAGATCCTAGGGGTGTGTTCAGGTAACCCCCTGACCCTTCGTAGATTTTGGAGCAGAGAGGTTCCAAGCATTTTTCTTTAAATAACCCACGTACATCAAAACAGTTTGATGAATCATTTGGTGCATGTTTCAAATTCACCATTATAAAATTATCACAAATTTGAAAAATGTTCTACGAAATTGGCTAAGGTCAAAGCTAATACTAATTTTCTTCCTGATAGCCTTTTGATCACTTATCTTGCAGTTAGTGACAAAACTACCATTAATCAATTTCAATAAGTTTTATTGATAATCTTATGCCATTTCGTTACCATTCAAACAAATTAAAAAACATGGCCCGTTAAATTGGCTACACTAAATTGTGCGCCAAAAAGTGTTTCAATTCTTTTTTTTCAATTTGATGGATCTGATTCAATAATGAAGTCCAACCCTAATCTGCAAAGAAGCAGTAAAAATGTGATCATACTAAAGACCAAAACTAATTTGATGTGACATAGTGGAAATAACACCTGATTCAAGAGATTTCTTACTATAAAATCATCATGAAGTAGGAAAACTTTGTGTTTGGACTTCACTATTGAACGTCTATCGCTCGCCGGACGGGTGACAGACGATAAACCAGATAGTGAGTGTGAGAAAGAATAGACTGCATGTGTACTATCTTTCTTTCACTTTTCTTCAAGCTTAAGGCCTGTTATAATTTCCTCTTCTTACTACTTCTTCTAATGCGTACTTTAATGCTTTTCATATGATGGTAAAGGTGTCTGACATGTCTTTCAAACACAGCCAGAATCCACTCGCCAAATGGAGTTTTCAGCTGAGTCTGCCGACTTTATTTGATATCCTGAGCCATTATTCTGGCAATACAGTCAAATATTTGGCTGAAAATTTGGTATGTGAAAAATGATTGTGTTTGGAAGACTACTCAAAACTTTTATCGTCACTGCTGTGTGGCTTTCAGGTCTGCTTTTTTAATGGTTACAAGTGCAAAATTGATACAAACTCTCCCAAGGCCACATCAATCTGATGTTTGGCAAATTTGAATCAGGATTTCTAAATTAAAAACAAACACTCTCTTGCAAAAGATTTGAGCTGCTCTCTTGTAATGTTAAAGACATAAATTTGGGGTCAGAATCGTCATTTTTTTGGCGACAATACAAATCTACACCTCTCATTTTCATGAAAGTAACAAAAGAATGAACAAAAAAAAGCATTTTTATTTGCTGTTTCAGAAACACTGGAAAAGGTAGGACCAAGAAGCGTCCATTCAAATTGATGTGGCCCAATTATACAATATCCCTCTGATAGAGACACTAAAGAAAGATGACTTTGTGCTGTAACATCTTTGAGTTTACATTCTGCCATCTAAATGTACTCAGCACAGCATTCCACTCGAGAAGTCAATACTAACATCAGGAGAGTTTGCTATCAATGAGAAAACATCCTAACACACTGGTCTGTTCGGGAAAAAAATCACCATCTTTAAAGTCAAAACTCTTCCAACTACTGAATTCAGCACAACATGAAAAGACCAACTTTTTCAACTCATGCACAAAGCTTTTCAGTACATCCAGAAGCAAGCTTAAGTGTATCATTCTAATGTGTGCTGTTGAAATTCAGAAATTGACTTCCCGAATCTAAAGACCGACCAGTGTTCTAAGTTACTTTGAATGTCAGTCCTATAACTGTGGAATTTCTTACTGCTTCAGGAAAAGAGAGAAGTTGTACATGTGTACGTTTCGAATGTAACACTCTTAACATGGCCTGTCTTAAATGTAGTATTTGAAAATACAGTTGATTGAAATGTTTAACATCACTTCATGTACATGACCACCTGCCACCTGGTAATGAAATACTGTCAAATAGTAACACCGTGTACACTGTATGTTGGCAATCGAGAATTTGTGTTCTCTGTAAGACTTTAACAACAAGATCTGAGCTGGCAGAGGCACTTTGACAGGTCAACTACACTAAGCAGGCACTGCACATGCTAACCGACGTATGTAAACTGCCCACAACTATATCAACTGGCGATACTTAACATACTGTCCTGTAGCATTGTATCTAGTTCCACTGTTATTTTGAATCAGATGATGGGTAAAAAAGCAATGTGTTAAGAAATATCACGCAGTTGCTGTTATTGTTACTGAACAAAATCATGTCATCTTTTATATAGAACATCAGGAATCCCAACATCTTGTAATTGACATTCTTAAAGACTTAGAATAAAACTTGTAACCAGAGTTTTCTTTTTGTTTTTTTGTTATTCATCTTCGGTATGACAGATGTATGTTGTGAGCATGGATGTGGAGACGTTCATATAATTATAAGGAGCCAACATTACAAAGGAATGAAAAAAGAACTACATAACCCCCCTCCCACCCCCTGAAAAGTTGAAATGTTCAATGAAAGAGTCAACATTACAAAGGAATAAAAGATGAGATACATACCCCCTGACATACACCCCCCGACACACAGACACTACCCCCTGAAAGGTTAAAATGTTCAATAAAGAGTCAACAATACAAAGAAATAAAAGATGAGCTACAACAACCCCCACACCACCTCACACCACCCTACCCCTCGAGACACAATAAAATGGATCATATGCACAAAGAAGTACGTACACCACTTCAGCATTAAACAGACTGCTATCCTCTTTTTCAACAAAAGTGCTATAAAGTAATAACAGTTGTAACTTTAGAAATGACTAATAAGGTTACATGACCATAGAAAGTATGAGAGTCACAAAAATAAAAACACAAATATGCATGTATGTTTGCTCTGGCTTTCTTTGCTTGAGTTTTCAGAGCATTTTCTGTTTTTTTAGTTTAGTGAGTGTGAGTGTGCATGCCTGTGTGTGTATATGTGAGTGAGTGAGTGTGTGTGTATACGTATGTGCATGTGTGTGTACTGATGTCTATGTAAAACTTGTCAGACCTACTAGTATTAGTCATTTAAAGACTAGTAAGTGTGACATTATAACCAGGGTTATGCATGCAACATCTCTATTTACCTAGCCCTAGTAAGATGGGCAATTCTCATTTCTAAACCTACTCCTATAGCTAGTCTTAACTTCCAGAGATTTTTCTTTAAAACGTTTACATTGTAAAGCCATGCCTCAAGTCAAGGGGCATCATGGGGATTGGTCACTGATACAGAACGAAATCATAGTTGTCCCAAATCCAACGCCTGTGCAACTTAACTTAAACTCAAGCACAGGGGAGAGTGCTTAAAACAGGTAACCACTGTCAACATATGCATGTTCATAAAATTGTAGTGTAACATAAAATGATGCAAATTGCTCCACTACGACAATGAACCGGGAGTTTTTTTTATTTTTGGGACTGACGCTTGTCATTTTTTCGGCCCTCCTGTCATCCTTGGGCGTTTCAGAACTCGTGTTGGGCTGTGTGTATTATGTGATAGAGGTCAAAGTTTGCGCCGAAGAAGAGGTAAAAACCTGATTTTCATGGCTCGACCCACGCCTGTCATCTTTGTTTTTTTTTCACGCTGGAAGATACCACTGAGCTTCCCACTAAAGGGAGGAATAAACGTTAAAGATAACTTGCGTTGTGGCAATAGATCTAATGTAGATTAGATAGTGAAATGGTTAAAAGGCAAAGAGACATTAACATTATGTTACTCGGACACTGCTTGTAATGGAATTTTAGAGACATATTTCTACTTCGAAATAACCGACCGTGTATAAGAAGTGGCTGTGCAGCAGCGACAACTTGCGGAATTACATGGTTAGTTCAATTATCGAACCCACGAGCCTCAATTTTTAGAAGAAAAAAAGACAACTTTCATCAGATTAAGAGGTTATCATTTATATTCTTCATCTATTCCAGGGCCATATCAGCGGTTCGTTTCTGGTTTAACATTATCATTCAAGAAACTATTGAGAAAGTGTGGTATGTGTTTAGGTGTCAACAAAGGAAAGGACAAATTCGATCATGAGCCCCTTACTATCGGTAGGGGGTACTATCACTTACCCGAAAGAGAGGAATAAACTTTAAAGATAAAAAAAACATCGTGGCAATAAAACTATTGTAGAGAAGTCAAATGGTTAAAAGGCAAAGAGACAATAAACATTAGCTTACTTGGACACTTATTGTAGTGGAATTTTCAGACATATTTCTACTTCTAAATAACCGACCGTGTTTAAAAGTGGACTCTGCCAGCACAAGACAGGTGGCTGTGTAGCAATGACATCTTACGGAATTACATAGTACTACAGGCCAAGTTTCACTGCAAGTGCAAGTCAATGTGCATTGATATTGTGTACATGTATGAGGTGAGGTGACAGTCCAAAAGGCTGAGGATGTTCATTTAAGTTCAATTATCGAACCTGCACCTTTAGAACCTCTATCTTTAGAACTCTATCTTTTGTAGGCATCCTTCCATCTTTCCAGATGATGGTAGCACTCTCTCCTTGAAGTTAGGGCGGTTGACAGCGTCGACTGTGGGACTGTAACCCAATCCTCGCATGACAGTCGCGTCCGCAGTTTGGGCATATATATTCAGATGAATTTCCAGGTTGCAGTCTTTCTTTGCGTCTTTGTCTTTTTGACTCCAGCTGTTTCATTCGTCTCGCCTGACCCTTAGCAAGACCCTCCCTGACTGTGTGATCTTTTGACACCTTATATAAAATTAAGAGTTTATTAGATAGGTGCATTAAATATTCACGTATGTTACCCTACATTATTTACTTTGTAGAAGGTTGAACTTTGCAGTAGACCATGCGGAAGCCTTTGCACCTTTTGTTGTGACAAGAATCTTTATGAAATACATTTTTAGTTGTTTGGGGAATTGCTCTGGTCCAGAAGATTATAAGTTGGGGAATGAATGTAAGGATCACTACTTACATATAATGTACTGTTCATGATCTGAAAACAATAAAAATGTGCGGGTATATTAAATGTTCTGACATTCTACAACTTTGTGATTTGTTTATGATATCCTGCACAGGGTACACAGCTCATTTCAATGACGTATGTCAATAAAGAAACAACTTTTTTTTTTTCACATTCTGCACATTCTAGGTGAACCTAGCGAATGTCGTCGAAGTTTCTAACTAAAGGCCATGTTGAGTAGATTATATGGATGACATCATCTAGAAAGCTAAAACCTGATGCGAGCGTGCGAATGAGCGTGCGATGCGATGTCATCCACTAGAGGGCACAAGAAAGCTACCCTTTTTTCAAGGCCTACCTACATACCAAATATCATCACACACACACGCGCGCGCGCGCGCGAACGCACACACACACACACATATCAGATTTGAAAAACAAAGTAGCACTGATCCCTCGCGGCAGCCTGGGATCTAGGTCACCGGTTGCTTCTGGTGTCAGGGATGAATACTCCAATTAGGGCCTCCGGGTGTTAACAGGGCAGGTTCGACGGGTTTTAGTTAACTCACGTGTGATTACACGTGACAGGTGACCTTTGACATTATAGTTGTGCATTATAAGTACTAGTAAGTGCAATGTTATAGACAGAAGTGACTACAAGACGGATCAACACTACAACCTGTTAAGGTAAGACCTTCAACGCTGTCTTACATATCGTCTCAAATGTATGTTTACTGTACAGATTATAGATCTTAAAGAATGGAGGAAAAAGAAGGAAGTATTCTGTCACCATTAAAAGGGTTTGAAAAGCTAGACAAAGAAAGCTCTTATACGTGGTCATTATATTCGTTATAGAAAGCTTGTAGCTAGCGCATATCCTCCAGGGGCTCCTATACTAGCATTTTCGTCTGAAGGTGTCAATAACTAGATGGTAATGGAAGCTAGAAAGCATGTACGGATAGTTATCAATACTGTATGATAAGAACTGATCTAGATTTCGAAAATAATTCTATCAGGCTGGTAGAAAATAGGACATTGGAGTTTTCTTTTACATAACCAACAATATCTCTCAATTGCACTCGTTTCAATGCCTGTCAGACATCTTACTCAGAGCTTCTGGCTGGAGTGCTGCTTCTCACCGCTATATGTAGCCAGTGTAGGTGGTATGTATATTGATAAGAATCACCAAAGTGATGAAACGGGACGAGGGGGATTCAAGCTAGCCATAAGGGGATATATACTTGTATACAACCACGTTTGGGATTATGTTTTTGCGGCATTTTTACCTACATCGGCATAATTACATAACGGTTGGAAGGAGTAGGACATTAGAATTTTCTCTTACACAACCAGTTTTTCTCACCTGCTGACGTTTCGATGTCTGTCAGAGCTTCTTTCTGGAGTTCTGCCTGTCGTCTCTATATGTAGCCGATGTAGGTGGCGCTTTTGCGGCGAGAACATTATCCCAAACGTGGCTGAGCTTGTACCCCCTTGTAGCTCCAACAATGTGGCCATCTTGACATGACATCATTGATAAAATGATGAGCAAAAATTTCAATCTCAAGAGGATTTACTATATATTGAGCCAAACTTTAATTCATTCTATTCAAAAATGCATTACTTTTGGACTCACTTTTGTATTCCTTTGTCAGAATGATGTTTACCAATTAGGTGGTGAAATTCGAAGCGACAGTCAAGATGCAGACAGTGAAGAGACATCGGAACAGAACATCGGACCACGTCACACTAATCGGGAAAGTGAACATCAAAAACTGCGAGGAAAGCAAGTGCGAAAGGAAAAGAGGGGAGAAATGAAGAAACAGGTACTGTGCGTATAGAACATGAAATGCAGCACATCTGAAAGATCACATCCAGACTCACACTGATGAGAGACCATACCAATGCCAACTTTCTGCATCACCAAAGATACGCCTGAAAATGCACATCACTGCTCTACACTGTGGTGAGAGACCATCATAGGGACGTGGACGCAGTGAGCGTTTAACAGCATGCCAATGTGTCCGGACTGAACACACCAGCAATGTTATTGTAAGACTACAAGCTATAAGACTGTATGAATATTGCTGCGATCTTTGTAACTATTCTGCGACATACAAGGCACATCTGAAGCGCCACATTACGGCGAAACACAGTAATTACATCCCTCACAAATGACCAACATGTGCTTTTGCTGCGGTGGACAAAACTTGTTTAAAAAATCACGTAGTTAAACACACTGGTGAGAAACTTACAAATGTAATATCAGTGGGAACTGGACAACACGAATGTCTGATTTTAAAATGCACATGGCTAAACACACCGATGAGAAGCTATGCCGTGCAACCCAAATGTCAATTTTGAAGCGACAATCTGGTGAGAGGTCCTACACATGTGACGTGTGTGACTATGCTACTTCACGAATGTCTCATTTAAAGCAGCACATCGCCGTACACACGGGTGAAAAGTCCTACAAGTGTGAACTTTGTGCTTATGCTACTTCGCGAATGTCTGATTTAAAAAGGCATACCGCCATACACACTGGTGATAAACCTTACAAATGTGATATTTGTGGGTTCGGTTCAGCACAATTGTCAAATTTAAAACAGCACATCAGGACCAAACACACAAGAGACAAACCTTACAAATGTGAAATCTGTGGGTACGGCGCAACACAACTGTCAACATTGAAAAGGCACATTTTGGACAAACACACTGGAGAGAAGTTCTACAAATGTGACATTTGTGGCTATGCTACCACACGAATGTCTCATTTAAAGCAGCACATTTCCGTGCACACAGGTGACAAGTCCTATAAATGTGAAGTTTGTGCTTATGCTACTTCGCGAATGTCTGATTTAAAAAGACATATCGTCATACACTCTGTAGAGAAACCTTACAAATGTGACATTTGTGGGCACGGTGCATCGCGAAAGTCAAATTTGAAACAGCACATCATTGCCAAACACACCGGTGAGAAACCGTACAAATGTGATGTCTGTGGGTACGGTACAGCACAACTGTCAACTTTAAATCAGCACATGACTATACATACTGGTCATAAACCTTACAAATGTGACATTTGTGGTCACGGAACAGCGCGAATGTCAAATTTGAAACAGCACATCATTGCCAAACACACGGGTGAGAAACCGTACAAATGTGATATTTGTGGGTACAGTGCAGCTCTAAGATCATATTTGAAAAGCCACATGGCTAAACACACCAGCGAGAAACCTTAGAAATGTGACATTTGTGTGGTCGGTGCAGAACAGCTGTCAAAGCGTCAGATCATGGGCCAAAACTCTAGCGAGAAGTCCAAAAGTTTGCTGTTATGCTACTTCAAGAATGTCTGAGATCCTTACCCTGGGAGCCAGACAGGACCGGGTAGCTAGCGGGAACCCAAGGCAGTCAGTCCGCAGATCTCACATTAGTGCTAGGAGTTATCGCTACCCTGTCCAGAAGGGTAGATAAACTGTCCTAGCTGCCCGATCCCGGCTGGCTCCAAGGGTAGAGATCCTGGGTGTGTGTTCAGGTAACCCCTGACCCTTTTTAAATTAAGGGAGCAGAGAAGTTCAATGACTCACTTAAGATCCTAGGGGTGTGTTCAGGTAACCCCTTGAACCTTTCTAGAAAGTTTGGGAGCAGAGAGGTTTTTCCAAACAGTTTCCTTTTTACTGCCCCACTTGAGATCCTAGGGGTTTGTTCAGGTAACCTGGCATTCGTTGATTTGGGAGCAGAAAGGTTTTTCAAGCAGTTTGAAGTTCCTTTGTCATGATCCACTTGAGATCCTAGGGGTGTGTTCATGTAACCCCCTGGCCCTTCGTAGATTAATGAGTAGAGAGTTTTTTCAAAGAAGTTTTTTTAATGACCCACTTGAGATCCTAGGGGTGTGTTCAGGTAACCCCCTTGACCCTTAGTAGATGTTGGAGCAGAAAGGTTTACCAAGCAGTTTTATTTAACTAACCCGCTGGAAACCACAGGTATAGTGTTCAGATAACCCCTTACTAACCCCCCCCCCATAGTTCCAGTGTACAATTTTCATCGGAAAAAATTGTTGCTGGACATTTGTTTCACGTTACATCAAAACGATTGGTGCATGGTTCAAATTCACCATAAGGATATAACACATTTGAAAAATGTTCTACGAAATTGGCTAAGTTGAAAGCGGACCGGGGGAAAGAGGGGGGGGGGGTGCTATGTCCCAAGTCCCGGAAAGTTCCAAACGTAGCCCACTTTCCTGTTGAGGATGGGATTGTATATTCTCTCGTAACAAAACATTAGCTCCTGTAACTAAAACAACGGGAGTTAATTGACTCATTTGCATCAACTTTGTCTTAGCTTTGTTTCCCTTGGAATCTAAATTGTCTTCAGCTTGACTTTGTCTTACCTTATTTCCTATTGGACAACACAAATTTTCTTCATTCATAGTTAGGGTATAAAAGACCAGTTTCTCCCAGATCACTTCAGTGTCACTGACGAAAGATAGTGGATGCTATCTGAAACGTCTGACCGTTTCCAAAATCATATCCAGTTGCTTGAGTAGCTGCTCTTTGGCTTGTGTATTAGATTGCTAGGCCAACTCCCTCAGTCTGTATTTATTTACGCTCGCTATCTCTGTATTGTAATTAGACTTGGTAATAGACACATCGTATACCTGTAACCTAAACCTGTAACTGTAAACCTGCTGTTAACGGTACTGAAGCACCTTGTACTATGTGTTACTCGAGTATAGCATGAAATGAATAAACGCGGCTCACAAATAGTAATCAAACTGGTTTGGCTCTGAGTTTCTGATAAGCTAAATATAGAATTTAGAACCCAAACACCCTAAACGTTTCACATGTATCTACATTGTACACATGTAGAGGAGAAAACATGTTTCTACATTGTACACATTCACAGGGGCAAAACATGTATCTACATTGTACACGTTCACAGGGGCAAAACACATATAGATTATAACATGACGTTTGCAGCGCCCGGTATATCAAACCGGAATAGAGTATTCTTGAAAGAAAAGTTACAGCATTTCTTGCGTCTAGCATCGGATTTATTCGCTGATTTCAGATTACAGGTCAATTACCTATTAAAAATAATAATGGTCTATCCAATGCTGTCTCCAGCTTTAAATATTTTTCCGCCCAACTCGATTTTTAGGAAACGCTTGTCTTTTTTCGGCCCTCCTGTCATCCTTGGGCGTTTCAGAACTCATGTTGGGTTGTGTGTATAATCTGTTAGAGGTCAAAGTTTGCGCCGAAGAAGAGGAAAAACCTGATTTTCATGGCCTGACTCACGTCTGCCATCTTTGTTTTATTCACGCTGGAAGATACCACTGAGCTGCCCACGAAATGACGAAAGGGAGGAATAAACGTTAAAGATAACTTGCGTTGTGGCAATAGATCTAATGTAGATAGTGAAATGATTAAAAGGCAAAGAGACATTAACATGATCTTACTCGGACACTGTTTGTAGTGGAATTTTCGAGACATATTTCTACTTCAGAATAACCGACCGTGTATTTTAATAAAAGAAGTGAACTCTGCCAAAAGACTGGTGGCTGTGCAGCAGCGACACCGTGCAGAATTACATAGTAAATTCAATTATCGAACCCAGAAGCCTCTATCTTTGGAATAAAAGACAACTTTCATCAGATTAAGAGCTTATCATTTATATTCTTCATCTATTCCAGGGCCATATCAGCGGTTCGTTTCTGGTTCAACAGTACCATTCAAGAAATTATTGAGATAGCTTGGTATGTGGGTAGGTGTCAACGAAAGAAAGGACAAGTTCGATCATGAGCCCCTTACTAAACGTTTACAGTATATGGTTGGAGTCTATTTGTCTTGATGTGTAGCATATACTCATCACGGAGTCCGTCGTACTGTTGCTCACGGGCAATTGGCAACCAGGCAAAAACGTGTAATAACAAAGTTATTGTGCAACATTGTTTAATGGGACTCAATGTACATGGAATAATACATTTATCTGTTTGCAATGCATTTTTCACACATTTCGCCTGGGGTCGCGGCTGCACTACTACCTTCCCTGCTTCATCTGACAGCCGTCCACAGTAATCTCCAAGCAGATTGTACGGTGCCATAAGATAAAAACGATTAAAAAAACGTAAAAAAAAAACAACAGCCGGAGCCTAACCTCTACTTGGAGAGTACCCCCTCCTACAAGGCTGTGTTCGTTCTACCAAACACGTACCGAATGTGGTTTGCAGTGAGTAAATTAGTAGAAACTGTCGCAACGCAATACGGATCACCAGATGAATGAGCACGATTCGACGGGAATAACAAACATACTACGCCTTACATTTTGTGAAACGTACCAAGCCACCTGACTTTTCCGTTTCTTCCTTCTTTATGCTGGAGTTATTTAAGACTAATCATCGGTTTCATGTGTTGAATGCAGCACTCCCTTTCCAAGTGAAACGACTGGTACATTTTGGCTTGGTGTTAAAACAACACAAATGTTTTTAGAAGAAGTCTCTGTATCGTGTGATAGAAATTATTTACCGGACGACAAAAAAGGCGATTGCAAATTTGACTGCGAAGTATCTAACTCTTTCGTATGGGTTTATATATGGACACCTAACACAGTATTATGACGTTAAAACACCAGACCCTACATGTGAATGTTTGGAAACAAAGATTTTTTGTGGCGACTGCCTGTGTGTGTTTCAGTGTGTCTTCGTGTAGAGTATATAGGCCCTGGGGCCCATGTATACAGTAAAACATGCACCACATAGAAAGTTAGAAACAACAGTAAACTGTTATTATAGGAAATATGCCCGATGTCAACTGTATCTGATCGCTGAATACTTTTATTTGTAAGCCTTTAATATTGGTAAGAAAGACACGTTATAAAGACACGTGAACAGTGAGCAAGCTACGAACCGACGTCGAAATATAGGTGCGGTTGATTCTGTTGGCGACGGTTGCGACCCTTTGCCCTGATAACCTGTTTTTGGTTTACTTGGTGGCTGGTTTGTATTCAAGTGCACATGTTGGCCTATGGGAAGAACCCGAAGAAAACCCACCGCATTGTATAACTGAACAGGGCGGGAGGATAACACTCATGGTCCCGCCCATGTCTAACCAAGCCCACGGTAGGACTCGTTACGAGGTTACCATGCAGATTGATCGTGAGCATCTTCAATTTTAGGAGAGAGTATAAAGAATTCCTGCATCAAGGGTAATGCCACAATCACACGTTTGAAATCACGAACGATAGTCGGGTCTTCAAGACCCTTTCCTACAAGGTGGGGTTCGCTCTACAAGACAAGTACCGACATGGTCTGCAGTGAGGGAACCAGAGCAAACTGTCGTTAGGCAATATGGATTACCCGGCGGACGGATGAACACGAACTGTCGGAAATGACAACCATGCTATGCTGGGGCATTGGATAAGAGTACAGGTGGAACATACAAGTGCGACGATCGCAATTTTTCAAAAGGAGGTAAGGCATTAACGTCTCTTTATATATATAGTTGTCTATCGAGTTTTAGGGCAATATGTCGTCATTACTGAATCTGAAATTAATTCAAGCAAGAAATAAAAGGAATCTGAAATGAAATTTAATACATTGGTGCCATACTGTCCCAAAACGTACATGTACAAAGGCCACTTAACTGTGGTATTATAGAAGTTTGTGAATTTTGTTCAATCAGTCTGTTAATCAGTATCCTTTCATTGAAATGCTGCCCCTAACTAAACACTGTTATGATCTGTTATCTCCTAGCTGCCCATACACAGTGCCACTTTATTTCGCTAGGAGACGCCATTGCTCTGTTTTAGGTCACTTATATAAAGTGTTGATCAACTCTCTGATACAAATGCTGTTTTTTGGTCAAAGTTAATTGCAATATAGATGCCACTTGTGCTTGCAGTAGTTCCGATTAAGTAAACATCTTGTCATCTAAAACTTTAATCATGCCGATTGCCATCTAATAGAAATCTCATGATGCTGTACCCACATGAGACTTTTCACCGATTTTGTTGATTACCGTCACTTTTGTTGATTAGCAGTCACTTTTGTTAGGATTCTGCGATCAATCTCTACGTAACCTTCTTGGATCAATTCACACACTAAGTCTATGTGGCAAGAAAACAAGGGTCACGTGTTGCTCTGGCAGTCGTTCCAATCGAATAAAGGACAGAAAGACTACATAACTCAAATATGGCGCAGTTAACACAGTGCTGCACTTCAGTTGTAAAACGCACGACGGCGCATCTGGAAATGATAAAGTGCTTAATGAATTTGTAAACTCTATGGTATAACGTTAGTAGTTGAAAACTTGCCAACTCAATGCGCGCTGTCAGAGCGAATTAATGATTGCCGTAGGCATCATCCGGTGTTTGACATAGTCCGCATATATTGCCAAAGGCAACCATTTTTTCTAGTATTACTTTTTTGGGAGAAAGAGACAATTCGACGCCCTACAATGCTTTCAGCGTCTTTGAAATGAAATACTGAGAAGTCTTGGATAATTTTCATATGATCTAGAATAGATATGAAGGTCATCAATTGCAACACCAGGTATGACAAAGCCACAGGGATCAGAGGTTCCCTTCAAACTGAATATTAATCAGCGACTGTCTGTTGAGTTGTCAGACATGTTATTCAGACTGATTAGGTAACAGTTGACTGCATCGTCATAAGACACCGTAAGCTGGTGTGAGCATCAAGTTGACTGAAACATGATTAAAACGTGGCGATAGGACTGGAATATTAATGAGAAAATGGCAGTTGTAAATTGTAGGGCGTGGAAACAGAATTCATCATTGACTTTAGAACTGTCTTTATAATGAGATGGAATATGAACATTATTCCATAAACGAACTGAAGCGCTGATGGGTCATCAGATTTTAGATTGATCCGCTCAAGCTACAGCAAGAAAAATTTTCCATGAATGCTTGCTTCCAATTTAAAAACCGGCTCTAGTTTGGAAATTGACATTTGCAACAGACTGATGAATAAATCTAAAAATTGTTGATTTCTGAAAATTAAAAGCTGATTCCTTAAAAAAACAATAAGAATCCGAATGCTTTGAGGTTTTCAAGTCCATAAAAACAAACAAATCCAAATGAACAGATTTGCCTAGTGAGGACAGCTGAGTTCTTGCTAACCTTGGAATTTTAAACAAATAGCCTGATTTTGCGTATAAATGGAAAAGGGAAGTGTGTCTACTTCTATAAGAAGAGCAGGACTAAATTGATTAAAAGTTTCTTTTTAAGAATGAGACAGAATATCTCGACAATGGCAAATAAATAAAGCTTCCTTACACTGCTGGGATCAAAAGGGTAAAATTCTAATATGAATATGAATTCGAAACAACGTCCGACGGTTTGCTCCCTCGCGATCGTCGGAAGGTACTGCCAAAGCAGGACAATTTGAGGAATGCCAAGTATATTGGCAATAATATGGGTGACTAGATCTCCAGGAAAAAGCTTGTTTTTCAGTGTCATCCGCAATAATTTTTTTTTTATTTTTTTATTTTTATTAAAAACAACAACAACAACAACAGTACATTTGTCAAAAACTAGGACTAGAGTTTGTACAGTCGAGTACCATTGCACATGGAGGGATAACATATACTGGTGTGTCTGGACGAATTACATGCAGTACATGAGTAGTGGAACAGTTAGAAGAGACAAATACGTGTAGTACATCTGGGGAACCTTAAGGAATATGTACAGTCTGTTACTACACTATGATAAAAAATGGAGAAGTCTAACAGTAGGTGGAGTTCATGCCAAACTATCAATAGAAAATTTGTACAATCAATCTACATTGGCTGTCAGTCTATCATGGAATATCCGTTCTTCGAAGTCCTTTTCAAAGACATCAAAGAGGCTAGTAATGCACAGGTGTGGGTCTTTTCTATGCCAGATCCAAGTTTTAACGATTGTCCATTTAGCAACAGTAACAGTAAAGGTTCTATTTTTCTGGTCTTTAGCAGTTATTAAATGATCAATTTTTCCAAATAAAATCTCCTGCAAAGTAATTTTTATGTTGGGCAAGGGTACAAATGTGTTAACTAATTCCCAGAAATTACACAGTCTTTCACATTTAAAGAACATATGCTCATAATCTTCTATGCTTCCACAGCTACATAGTGTACATGTTGCATCATATATGTGTCCCGTTTCATCTTTGATACCCCATTTGTGCAGATTGTGTGCACATGGTAATATTCGGTGTAATAGTTTGTAGTTTAACTCTGCTAACTTAGTGTCTATACAGGTCTGTGTGCTTAACCATCTCCAGATATTTTCCCAAGCCAGGGTTTCAGTAGGAAATATGGATTGCCATATTTTACAGCATATTGGTTCCTTGGCCTGTGCCTGCACTAATGCATTATAAAACAATTTGCAGGTGTTCTTGCTTTTGAATTGTTTTGTTGTTTTGCCATCAAATATACATGGGGTAAGGGTTTTAAGCTCTAATATTTGATAAGGAATTGGGCCTCTATGGTTTCTTATTGCATTCTTCCATGTAAGAGGTATAGCTTGAAACAGAGTTATATATTCAATAATACCATTAGGTCTTGTGTTTAGGTTAAGCTGAGGGTAGTGATCTAGAGATATGAACCTGTCTAAGGGGAAAATGTCTTTTACGAATATTATGTCATTTTTTATCCAGGACCTTGTGACCTTATATATTTGTTGCACCATATTGTTTCTCCCATTATTTCACTTACACTAGAGGGTTTGTTCTTACCTCCTCCACCAGCAGAGTGGAAGGATGATATTACCTGTTTATAAAATGTGAGGAATTTACTTATGTCAGGACCATCTTTATCAGAAGTAAAGTTCATATGCAATAGCAAATTGTCTTGACCAAGGGAGTTTATAAATGTTAACGCAATAACTTTCCATCTTGCGTTGTCATTTGTCACTAATCTTGGTATCCAGGATGCAAGTAGGGCTTGTCTTTGGAGATCTAAGTTTGTCAGGACTAATCCTCCCTGCTCAATAGGTTGGCTAACAATATCTCTTTTAATCTTATCTTTTTTACCATTCCACAGGAAAGTAAACATTTCTTTCTTTACAATGTTTATCACCCAAGGTGGGGTAAGAATCATAGACATGTTATAGATTATTTGTGAAAGGGCAAGCAATTTTAAGACAGTAACTTTTCCATATAGAGTTAGGTTTCTACCTTTCCAGATTTCAAGTGTGGTTTTCAGTCTTTCTATATCTTTTTCTCCCAGTTTAGCAGTTCACATTCATGGTGTAGGGATGAGTTACAGAAATATATACCTAGGGATTTTATAGGTGTCTTTGGCCAAGATATACCCAAGGGGGTGTCTTGTCTGTCAACATAGGATCCAATCCATAAACCTTCACATTTTTTAACATTTAAATTTAGGCTTGAAACACTACAGAAATCTTGAATAAGTTTGAAGGCATTTTCCATTGATGTAAGGTCAGATACAAACAAGGTAGTATCATCAGCTACCTGTAAGATTTTAATGTCAACAGTTTCATTAGAATGGGTTTTAACTTTAATTCCTTCCACGTCTTGTGTCTGTCTGATCTTTACAGCCATAATCTCTACTGTGAGGATGAATAAAAGAGCAGATATGGGACAGCCTTGGCGTATGCCTTTCTTCAAGGGAAAGAAGTCAGATAACCATCCTCTATTACTGATGGTGCTACTAATGTCATTATACATGCATTTTATTGCACTGATAAACGAGGAGCCAAAGTTGAATTTTTCTAGAACCTTCCACATAAATTTTCTATTCAAAGTGTCAAAAGCTTTAGTAAAATCCAGAAAGATTACTGCTCCAGGGATCTTTTGGGTTTTAGCATATTCAATAACATCATTAATCAGTCTTACATTTTGTCCAATGAATCTACCCTTGATATAAGCTGTTTGGTCATTATTAATCAACTTGTGTAAAACTTTCTTAAGTCTGTTGGCAAGAACAAAGGCAAATATTTTATATTCAGTGTTGAGAAGGCTAATTGGTCTCCAATTGTCTAGGTTGTGGCGTTCATTTTTTTTTTGTGTATTAACCTTAGCATTGCACGTCTTTGCAAAACAGACATTTTACCTTCTATCAATGTTTCCTGGATAGAATTATAAACTAGGTCTCCTGTAAATTCACCTGCCACAAGTACAATGGTTCAAGTGTAGTTGATTACTTCATTGTTAGTTCGGAATTTTTTTTCCAAAGTTCAGTATTTGAAAGTGAACGACTTTTCTGTGTTTTCAGACCATTGTTTACTGTCTTGTTCTATTTCCACAAATTATTCACCGTACATAAAAAAGGTTCAAACCCTGACTAATCCTCTGCCAAGTAAATACATTTGGGATGATGACTCAAAAGCGAAATTCTTAGAGGCATTACAAGTTCGCTCAACTCTAATAGATTTACAGAAATTTATGGATAAGCCTTTCTCGACCGTAGAAGGTGCCGTGAAAGAAATCGAAGACATTATCATACATGTTGCCGACAAGTCATTACGAAAGATTGTCCACAAAAAGAAAAAGAAAAGAAAAAACAAAAATAAACCATGGTTCAACCAGTCATGTGCTGCTCTCAAACGGAAAATCAATCATTTAGCTACAGAATTCTCTAAATGTCCCTGGAAACTCGATCTTCGCCATGCCTATTTTAACAACCTCAAGATTTACAAGAAAAAGATTAAAACAGAAAGAAAACTCTTCAAAGAAAGGCAATGGAACAATCTTTATAAACTTAGCAAATCAGACCCACAAAAATTTTGGAGAGAAATGAAAATTCAAAACCAGGATGGAAATGATAAACAAGATGAAAATAATAATATAAGCCCCGAAGAGTGGAAATCTCACTTCAAAAACCTAAACGACCTTGTCAAAAGTAATGAAGCTGACACAGATTTCCATCAACATGTCGGTCAGAAAGACCCAGATCTTCTTCAGACAACGGGAAGTAATATTCAAGTTGACATAGGAAATAAAGAGCATACTGAAACTATTATCAAAATCCTTGCAAATAAAACGGGGAATCCCTTGGACTACGACATCTCAGAAGACGAAATCATAGCCGGACTACATAAACTAAAGGGCCGTAAAGCCTGCGGCACAGACTCCATCACCAACGAAATGCTAAAATGTAGCGCAAACCAACTTGTCATGCCACTGAAGAAACTGTTCAATCTCGCCATCCAGTCCGGTACATTTCCCCACCAATGGAGTCAAAACATTCTCGTTCCCATACACAAAAGTGGCAATACATCCAATCCGTCAAATTATAGAGGGATCGCGATTTCTAGTTGCGTTGGAAAATTGTTCACTCTCATATTAAGTAACCGTCTGCAGCACTTTCTAGAAGATAACAATCTATTGACTCCTTTCCAATCCGGATTTAGACAAAATTTCCGGACTAGTGACAACATCTTCGTGCTTAAGACTATCATCGACAAACAGTTGTCTGAACCTGGTGGCAAGTTATACACGTGCTTTGTTGATTTCAAGAAAGCGTTCGATTCTGTTTGGAGAGATGGCTTGTACTACAAACTGTTATCATCAGGCATAGGTGGACAATTCTTCAGAATCATACAATCCATGTATTCCAACGTAAAATATTGTGTTAAAACTCCTAATGGCCTATCAGACTACTTTAAATCAACGTGCGGCGTACGCCAAGGGTGTAACCTAAGCCCCCTTCTATTCAACCTTTTCATAAATGACCTTCCATCCGAGTTGTCTTCATCATTATGTGATCCTGTCAGTCTCGAGAATACTCCAATTAACAGTCTCCTATGGGCAGACGACCTTGTCCTCCTCTCAAAGTCAGAAAAGGGTCTTCAAGAGTGCCTAAAAAGACTGGACAGATTTTGCTCACTCTGGAAGCTAGCAATCAATAGAGACAAAACTAAAGTGATGATTTTTTCCAAAAATGGTCGAACAGCTAACAACAAAAACTCAAATTTACAATCACAAGGACAGGTTTTAAACATTGCAAACTTCTATACCTATCTGGGGGTAGATATAACACCCTCCGGATCATTTCAGCGTGCAACAAAACAACTCAGAATAAAAGCCCTCCGGGCTTCTTTCAAACTTAGATCCCTCCTTCTATCAAACTACAACCCATCCATTCCGCTAGCCCTTGATTTATTTAATAGTTTAGTCAAACCAATTTTGCTTTATTGTAGCGAGATACTGGGAACAACAGTTCAATCACGGGATCTCATCCTTAACGGAGTAACGGAATATCCAAATGAAAACATAAGACAAATAGTATCCAACATTATATCTCCGATACTAGGATCAGATGTTAATATCCGTAGAGCTAATCGTGTCGGTAAAAAATCCGACCCACCATCTAACCGTCCGGTTCTGATTCGACTCAGCAGGTACAACGATAAGTTACAGATAATATACCATTCCAATACTTTAGCAAAACAAAACATTACGGTTATCCAACCTCCGATTTCCTACGAGGTTTCCGACCTAGAATATGTTCTTCTAAACTTCTGCAAGATACTTCTCCG
The DNA here is from genome assembly GCF_000003815.2 of Branchiostoma floridae. Taxonomy (NCBI): domain Eukaryota; kingdom Metazoa; phylum Chordata; class Leptocardii; order Amphioxiformes; family Branchiostomatidae; genus Branchiostoma; species Branchiostoma floridae. The sequence goes on from NC_049997.1 coordinate 7,476,880, forward strand.
CGTCCCCAAAAGTTCAGTTAACGCTGCCGTAAGGGGAGAATTGGGCATGTTCCCGCTATACATAGATACTCAGACTCAACTGGTTAAATATTGGATAAGATTGAACAGCCTTCCGAATGACAGAATAGTGAAAAAGGCATATAATGAAGCTGTAAGACTAGAACAAGACTGGGTTATACATGTACGAGATACACTCTGCAGACATGGGTTCCAAAATATTTGGCTGAACCCTACCATTAGCGCCAACTATTTTGGAAACATGTTCAAGGAGCGCCTTAAAGACGAGTTTCTATCCAGCTGGCGACAAAAAATCAAAAGTTTCAGTAAACTCGAGACATATTCAAAAATAAAATCTGAATTCCAGATTGAGAAATACTTGCTTTCGGTCCAAAACAAATCCTTCGTAGCCAATACAACAAAACTGAGAATTGCTTCACACCAGTTAGAAATTGAAAAAGGCCGTCACAATAATGTCCCAGCAAGCCAGAGACTGTGTCCAACATGTAAAGAAGGCGTAGAAGATGAATACCATTTCATGATAGAATGTCCGACTTACATAGAAGAAAGAGCTAAATTAATGCAGACGATAAAGTACAAATCACTACCAAAGACAAACAGAGAGCTATTTCATGTACTTATGTCATGTCCCGACACTGTTTCCGTTTACGTAGGTCAATACATATATACATCCATGCAGAAAAGAAACCTCATGATATCAACTTAATTTGTGAACATTGTCATAGTAATGTAATATACTAGACGATAAGATCCTCGCTGTGTCTCCTCTCCATCATATTGCTTGTATAAAATGGAGCCCGAATGCAGTATGTATAAAATCGAGCCTGAATGTAGTATGTATTAGATTCATGTTATTAGCAAATAGTCTGTAGCAACATTCTAGATTTGTTTCACATCGATGCATCATACACTATGTTCCTTCGAACATTGCATAACCTTCATCTATTGTTACTTCTACTACTAGTATATTACTAGTTGCCTTATGCATTATAACGTTACCTAAGTTTGCCATACATTGTACCCGTTTTACAATTGTTGTGCAATAAACTTTGACTTTGACTTTGACTTTGACTATATAGGGCCAAAATATCTTCAAAAATTCTGAGGGAATGCCATTAAGGCCAGGGCTTTTGTTTTCTTTCATAGAGAAAAGGGCATCCTTACATTCATCTTTAGTAATTGGTTTATCTAAGAATTCTCTGTCAGTTTGGCTCAAGATATTTTCTAACTGTACACTTTCTAAGTACTGATCTATGTCTATATCACTTATATTGTCTTCCTGGTATAGTTGTTCATAGTATTCCTTACATTCACTAAGAATATCTGAGTCTCTACTAATCTCTCTCCCATCAATGGATAACAAGTTAATATCCTTGTCACTTCCTCTTTTCTTTTCCAAGTTTAAGAAGTACTTAGTAGGTTTTTCCCCCTCTTCTCTCCATTTGGCTCTAGCTCTTACATATGCTCCATGTGATTTTTTCATATAAAGGTCTTCTAATCTAGATTGTGCTTGCTTGTAGCTAAGTACTAGTATATGGTCATTAGTGGGATTATTATCTATTTCACTTTGAAGGGAAGATAGTTTTTTCTCTAACCTCTCTATCTGTTCTCTGCTTTCTCTGGCTTTCTTGGCTCCATATTGTTTTGAAAACTCAGTTACTTTAACCATACATAAATCTAGTTTATCTCTATTTGATGTAGTGGTCTTATTACCCTCTTGTTGAATTAAGTTACAGATTTTCTCAAAGTATTCTTTGTCTCTTAATAAATCTACATTTAATTTAAAAGTTCCAGGGCCTCTGGCACAGTTATGGAATTTGAGTTTTAGAAATATAGCTTGGTGGTCAGTAAGTATTGCAGGTCTTATATCACATTTGCCAATTTTTCCTACAAGGGTCTTGTGAATTAGCCAAAAGTCTAGTCTACAGGCTACATTTTTTGTAAGATTACGCCAAGTAAACTGTCGGGTGGTGGGGTTAACTAACCTATAGGCATCACATATTTCTAATCTAGAACATAGCTTTTTCACAACTTAAGCATCCGCAATAATTACCAGTCGGCTTTCATGTTCATCTGTTAATTGGATAAACCTTTTCTCTTACTTTTGTTTGTTGTGCGTTAGTTGCTTTGCGATTCTTGGCTTTCTATTTTTTGATCGAATGTATGATGATTGTATTGCTGCCAAATGTCCACTTTGACTAAACCATGTTGTTATCATATTCTATATATACATAGCTATCATTCAGTATTTTTAAATACTTTAAATTTAAAAATATCATATATTTGTTGAACGTATAGAGAATGCTGTAAAAACATACAATTAACACATATGGAGATAGGGGGAGTGTACGTTGGTGGTTGTACTTAAGGCTTGATGACATAGATCTCAATGATACCAACATTTCTCAACACTCACTATAAACAAGTACTTGGTGGTCTCTATAAGGAGAGAGGCTTTGAACTCTTGACACATACAAGAGTCACCCCTTCAACAAAGATGCTTGTCAGCCACGCATCATATGAACGAACAATTAAACCATGTTAGCTTTGTTTACCCCGCCGGCAGTTATTATAACGGATGGATGGCTCTTGACATTTCGGGCCATAGTCTGTGCATTTTGGCGTCTCATCTTCACTGCCAAGTGGTCTTACCTGTTTTGGTCACCGGGTCAAAATTTCCCGGGTATCTCTGAAAAAAATGCCCTCATCCAAAATGATGATCTGACAAGGGTTTGATTTCCATTATTACAGAGCAATGCAGTGGTTGATGAGATATCTGTCAGGGTCTCAGCGGATTGTGACGAGTAACTCAGGCTATGAAAATATGACTTGTATAGCGAAGAAGAACCGACTCGTTAAGTGTAAATAAGAAGACAACTTGAGTGCCTTGATAGTGCCATCTGTATATGATGACATAACATTGCAAAGAAACATTGTTGAGGACGAAAAATCATTTGTTTTGCCCAAATGTATATATTTTTAAATATGTACAGCAACGAAATTCTTGATTGTAATGCAACTCCCGATAAAGTACTTAACGTCTATTGCTCTACTGACAGATGTTTAACAAGTTAGAGCAGACAAAAGTTTGATTTTTGTTCCGTATACAAACGATCAAGTGGTTGATAGGCCATCGGTTAGGGTTACAGCTGATAGCATTCTGTTCCTTGTGAGTTCAGAGGTTGAGCGTGTCAAGGTCAAGATGATGTGGTTGTCTACAAGAGGATATCCAGGACATTATAAATGTAACTTGTAATAATCTCATTTTTTGGAGACGAAAAATCTTCCATTTTATCCAGGTTTACTCAGTTATGAGACCTAGTGCCGACGCATTGCAATTCATCTTCCTGTGATTGTGTGGCCGAGGGTAGGGGTCTACTGAAGATACCAAAAATTTAGGGGGCATGGAAAATGATAATGATCTTTATTTGTTATTTGCCAACCATGGGTCATAGTGATATGCACATAGACATGTACACACTTACACACACTGACATAATACCCTTTGAAGCGTTAGCTGCCTGGTGTAAATTTCAATATACAGAACCCGAGACGTCATGTAGTTTTCGACATCAGATTCTATGGAGCAACTCAAGTATTACCATTGATGGCAGACCTATTTTAAAGCACTTTTGAATATAAAATTTATCTTTATCAATGATTTATTGTCAGAAGATAAATACCTCACGTCTTATCGGGATTTTTGTTTGATCTATTCTGGTACTTTCAATCAATTGCGATATCAGCTGCTAATTGCTTCTCTTCGTGGAAAAAAAGCTAAGAGTCATCAAGAAATTTAGTATGTGTACCACACCCAAAGAATCACAAGTAGACCCTAGTTTAAGATACTTTCAATTCCGTCTGCTATATAAATATTTACCCACTAACAATATGGTATGAATCTGGAATCTAATAGAAACTAAGTTATGTTTGTTTTTGCAACAGCGATGAGGAAAGTTATACACGGAAAATTCTATAGGTGGTTATATCTCCAGTGATTTTTTTTCCAGTTTCATTCGCAAGTTACCAGTCTTTTTCTCACGGCGGCTTGCATGTTCATCTGTTACCTGAATCAACATTTTCTTTCCCGTCTCTTATGTTTGTTTCTTGTGCGGCAGTTGTTTGACTAACTCATGGTTATCTATACTCTTTCGACGGAATTTCTGCTGATTGTATTGTTGCTAAATGCCCTCTTTGGCTAAGCAATGTTGTTATCATATTCTAGCATTCAGTATTTACATATCAACTTTGTAGATGGTCTAGTCTGTCAAAACATAGAATGAACACACATGAGAATGGGGGTGGTGGTACATTGGTTGTTTTAGGTTCTATGACATTGAGCTCTATGATACTAACATTTCTCAACACTCAGGGCTACTCACTATGTACAGGAACTAGGTGGTCTTTATAGGGAGAAGCTATGAACTCTTGATAGTTACAAGATTCACCCCTTCAACAAAGACGCTTGTCAGCCACGCATCATATGAACGAACAATTAAACCATGTCAGCTTTGTTTACCCCGCCGGCAGTTATTATAACGGATGGATGGCTCTTGACATTTCGGGCCATAGTCTGTGCATTTTGGCGTCTCATCTTCACTGCCAAGTGGTCTTACCTGTTTTGGTCACCGGGTCAACATTTCCCGGGTATCTCTGAAAAAAATGCCCTCATCCGAAATCATGATCTGACAAGGGTTTGATTTCCATTATTACAGAGCAATTCAGTGGTTGAGATATCTGCTAGGGTCTCAGTGGTTCGTGGTAATGAAGATTTGACCGGCCTGTCAATTCTTGGAAAGAGTACTAAAATTTCTCAGTTCGCAGATGATACGGACTTCCCCTTCACTCCTACTCTAGCATCTTTCTATGCCCTCCTCAAAGATTTAGAAAGTTTTTCTTGTATTTCTGCCCTTACTTTGAATTTTGAAAAATGTAAAATACTTAGGATTGGAACCTTGAAAAATACTAATTTTAAATTACCCACCCATCTCCCATTTCAATGGGTAGATGGTAATGTAGACGTTTTGGGTGTTCACATACCACAGGACCTAGACACTATTGTTGATTTGAACTTTGAACCCAGATTAGCAAAATTAGATAGACGTCTGTATCCATGGAAAATTAAGGGACTATATTTGTTTGGTAAAAGGAACTATTATTAATTCATTGATCACTTCTCAATTCACATATCTCTTTCAGGTCCTTCAAACCCCTGATAAGTGTTTTTTTCAACGATATGAAAAGAATTTTTTTTCATTTATCTGGAATGGAGGACCAGAGAGAATAAGTAGGAAAACCATTTATAAGTCCATTTTTATTTGATGTATTAGATGCATGGTTTAAGTATCAGTATAAGGCCCCCACAGGTGCTGTAGAAGTAAAACAACAACTTCTTTTCATGAACGATTGCATACTTATAGATAGTGTACCCATTTTCATGAACACATTCATAAATAGAAATATTGTCTTTGTCAATGATATTCTTAATGATATGGGTACCATAAGTACGTATGAAGAATTCTCAATAAAATATGGTGCTATTTGTGATTGTTTTAGATATAAACAATTAATTTCTGCCATACCCCAAAAATGGAAATCCATGTTATGTGGCAATGCTTTTGATAGCGTTTGTAAACCTCTACAGAGAAATAGCTGCTGGTTAAAACAGGTTAAGGACATGTATCAGTCAGGGTTGTAGCCAGCCTGAAATCATTTTCAGTCCCCTTGATTTTGAATGGGAATCCTATCGAGCACCGAAGGCATGGCGTGACGTTGCGCGTCATTTCTAGGGGGTCTGGGTCCCAGAAAATTTTTAAATCAAGACCCTCTGAACCACTATTTCTTGCATTTTGAGGTGCAAATTTTGCTTGTAGACTAAGCTCTTCAATGGCATCTGTTTTGGTGAAGAAGAATACATGGGTTTCAGTTTTTTTTATATCTTTACATATCAATTTCTGTCTGTCCCAAGGGACGGAATGGGGAAATTTTTTTCAGTACCCAGCTGCAAAATTCCTTCAAAGGACTGAAAGATAGGTGCTGGCTACAACCCTGGTATCAGTCTTTCTTATTATACTATAATATGATCGATATCTCACACAATGTGTAACTGAAATGGCTGTATTTCTTTGACATCCCTATCCCCTGGAAACAAGTTTATTCCTCTATAATATTCTGTACAATTGACTCATCAACTAGATTTTTCCAGTATGAAATTGTGCATAAGTTCTTACCTAGATATTATACATTTGGAAATGTATTGATACCCCATTATGCTCATTCTGTCATGAGGAAGAAGAAACTTACCTGCATGTTTTCTGGGAATGTCCACATTTAACTCCCTTTTGGGACAAAATTAAAAACTGGTATCACACTAAAACAACCCTAAATTTATAATTGAATGGATTCAATATCATTTTTGGAAATCTGCACTTAGGAACTCCCCGATTGAAAATCTTATTATTTTACTAGCTAAAATTTATATATACAGATGTAGAAAATCCAGAACCTTAAACTTTGACTCCTTTCTTCGCTACGTCATTTTCTTTAATAAAGTAGAATATTATGTAGCCTTGAAAAAAGGCAAACTGGATAAGCATCTTGGGAAGTGGGGCTCCCTATGCAGCTGATATCACATCTATCTACCTACAGCCTTGAGCATTGTCATATTTGAATCTAATTTCATCATTGTTATGGTTTGAGATCTCAGTTATATTATATTTTGAATCTAAGTTCATTATTGTTATGGTTTGAGATCTCAGTTATATTATATTTTGAAACTAACTTCATTATTGTTATGATTTGTGATCTCAGTTATATAATTTTTTTAATCTGGGCTCATAATTGGTGTGTGTATTGTTTGAGATCTCAGTTACATTAGTTTTGAATCTAAGTTCATTATTGTTATGGTTTGAGATCTCAGTTATATCATCTTTTGAATCTAAGTTCATTATTGTTATGGTTTGAGATCTCAGTTATATCATTTTTTGAATCTAAGTTCATTATTGTTATGGTTTGAGATCTCAATTATATTACTTTTGAATCTAAGTTCATTACTGTTATGGTTTAAGATCTCATATTATTCTTTTAAAGCTAAATTCATTATTGTTATGGTTTGAGATCTCAGTTATATTACTTTTGAATCTAAGTTCATTACTGTTATGATTTGAAAACCCAAGAAAAAAAAACATCATAAATGAAACTTGTAATGTTCTTCGAATAGATTGCTAAATTTGTTATGAATTTGTAATTACTGATGTATTATAGTGATAATGTTACACAGTGTGACCTAGTGGCGCCAATACTAGTACATTGCAATTCACCTTTCCGTGATTATGTGGCGGGGGGGGGGTCTACTCAGGATGCTCAAATTTTATCGGACATGAAAAATGATAATGATCTTTATTTGCTCTTTACCACCCATGATATATATAGTAATATGCATATAAACACAATATAGACATTACACATTAGGTTAAATCATAATCAACAGAAGGACAAATAAAAAATTATAGTGGTGTTTAACTGAGTCTATGAACATAAATGGATCATGAAACTGGTCACAGTGAGAACAAAGAAATGTCAAATGATTCTTCAGTAAATGATAAAATAAGAAAAGGAACAACTGTTGATGCTTTCTCACCACTATCAACCATTACATTTATTGATGAATAATGAACTAAAAAAAATCAAATAGAACAATGAAAGGTAACAAAAAGAAATGCGTGTTGGCATAAATAAAACAATAAAACAACAATAAGGACAAAGGTTAAGTAGAAAAGGACGACGGAAGAAGTTGAAGATCATAATTGATGCGTGTATACCTTATAACCACCTTTCCTATCCGTCTGACTTAACTAACAGTAGGAATGAATTCTTTAAACTTGTAAGGATCTGGTCGAGTAGTATTTTCACAGAAGTTGGTTTCTCAAACTATGCAAAAATGGACATTCTTTTAAAAAGAGGTATTCATTTTTGATAACGCCTTCTTCATATATGGACACCATCTATCTTGTCTATCAACTTTTTTTACGTTTGGTGCAACTGTATCAAGAGTTCTGTGCATGTGGTCAGATACATTTTTGTTACATACCTATCTTTAATTGACCATTATGTCACTTTGAAGTTCCCGTGACCTGGGTAAGTTGGATGAATCGCATATTTTCCTTTTACAATTATTCAAATACCTTGATAAATATTTCCTTTTTACTCAGCCCCTGATTATACCATGCTTCCTGCAGACTATGAGAAAACAACAACTGTTTCACCTGGCGTATCTAGGATTTCCTTTCCATCTTTTCAAGATCCTAGAGTGTAACATTTCTGTGTGTATCTGTCATCGATCGTCCATTCCCAACATTTTTACCTAAAATATCATGATTCTAATTTTTCTATGCATGTAAAATGGGTGTCTGCTCACTACCCCACTAACTGCTATGTTTGGCGTGGTCTAAGTGCTAAAACACCCAAAAGACTAGAACCCTGGAAAGTAACATTTAAGTAATAAGTATTCATAAAAGCATTCGTCGACCATATATTTTATCAATAATTCGCAAAAGTCTCGTCCATCAAAAAGGTAGTTGCAAAGTTTTATCCCATATTTTGTTGGTGTAAGTCTGTGCCTGAAAGCACTTGTATCAATTGAGAATCTCAAGCACTGGGAATGTCGAAGTGCAATCATCAGATGCAGACCAGCTTTTTTAATGCAATCTTGTCACATCGGTATCATTCTTTGTTTTAGTGCTTTCGCTGCCATGGTGATCGTCGATCCCTAAATGTAGTACGTAATATATTTTTATGAAGTCAGAAGATGAAAGTGAAATAGATTTTGCACATCACCAGTTAAATAAATGTGTTAACACAGAATTTTGTTTAAATGTCTGTTTGCAGATTTAGATTTTTTTCATGTGTATTCGATAGGTTGTCATATATTGGAAGACGATTCATTGTTGAAGAACATTCCAATGCTATTTGAGACATGGTTAAACAATTAGCCAGGTTGGTGGATGTTATAATTTTAATCTTGTGTTTGTGCTTACCGTCCCTTGATAGTAAGACCCTCAGGCTTCAATATCAAACGACAGTAGATATTCCATACCCTTTGAACTAAACAGATGGAGAGAAGATACAATCTCCGTCTCATGGGCGTGTCTCATTCTGTAATCTCTCAGGTGTGCTGATACTTTCCACGTCCTTGGTTCCAGATAGTACAGGGGCCTGATCTCAGGGTCTGAAAAGTTCTTTTCTCAGTCTCAACTTCAGTAGAATTTGTTTCTCGGACAGCTTACATTTCAGTCTGTTGTCTGAATCAGGATCACAAGTCCTTTAGTCCACAATGTGACAGTTCTCAACACTCCAATGACATTGCAAATATGATGGTTACTGTATATAGAGACTCATTACAGAGAAACCTTGTCATATCATGTTTAATGTAATGGACCACCAAAAGTAACCACAACGCTCATGCGATCTCCAAACGTACCCGCTGTCTGACGTGCCTGAGCATAATCTTGTAATGCCTGAAATAACACTTACATATGGATAGCTCACTCTACAAAAAAGGAGGAGCGAGGAATAGCGTTAAATACATCCAGTAAATATCTACTGGTGCCGTGTATCGCCCAACCAAACATTACCAGATTTAGTTTAGTATATATCGTTATTCGTAGATATCAATTTTCATGCAGTGAACTATATAAAAAGCTTATTAATCTGTGAAAATTTTGAAAGTTTAGATTAACTGTACACGTCGGGTCAATATTTCTACATCAGTGTCGCGAAGAAGCTTGGTTCCGTTTCAGAAGCGTGTTCAATAGGCACAGCCACGATAATTGAACATCGCATGCGATATCTCGTAAGCAATTTTTTTTGTTTAAAATTTACATCCGATCTATCCAAGCGCTCTGCTCTGTTATTCAATGCTTATAAACAAAAACTCGGAGAGACACAATTACACTTCCATGCTTTGGATGGCTGTTGTCAGCTGTGTGAAATTCAGGCAATCATACCAGAATCATATATACATGGCTTAAAGTTTGACATAAGACATTATCAAAATGACCACTATTGATGTCTAGTTGCCTGCGTGCCTAGTTATAGGCGAGGGACTACTCCCTTGCAACTTCATGCAACCTACTAGTAGGTTCTTCAATTTTCAATTTAGGTGCCCCATTCCAGATAAATGAAAAAAAATTCTTTCATACTGATGATTAACAAATTTACCTGGATTTAGGGGACCTGAAAAAGATGCGTGAATTGAGGAACAATTAATTAGAGTTTATTTTCCCATCAGGGACAAAACTATTTCATTTTCAAGGATATAAAAGTCTACACATGTGGGCTAAGCGAGGATCAAGTCGAAAAGGTTTCAATTTGTTTATACCCACAAGGCCTTTGGGGTACATACACCAAAAATATTTCCATCAACACATTAGATAGGTACATGTAGATGGGTGGGCAATGTGAAGTTTCAATCTTAAGTAAAGTATTTTACATTAAATTTATTTTCTAAACTTCAAAGAAATAACTAAAGAGAGAGTGTCTCGATCTTCAAGGAGGGCATAGAAGGCAGCTTTATCGGGGCAAAGTTGACATTCGTGCCATCTACAGGTTGTCATGTTTTAGTATATCTTCCGAACACAAAGATCATATTTTATGCTGATAATTCAATTGGGATGACTAAAATGGTAGTGCAGAACTCTCACTTAATGGATACATTCTCGAAAGTCCTCTGATTTTATTTACTAAATTTAATGATTAGTGGACCCAAGCCATGGTCATGGACTCTCATCACGCGCCGGTGACATCGCCACAAAGCGACGCTGGTCAATCACGCATCACATGTACAGACAATTTAACCATGTTAGCTTTGTTTACCCCGCCGGCAATCGAAAAGCTTTGACGTAGTCTACATCCTGTGTGCCAGGGGCAATAAACATTAAAAAGTCTTCGCCTTTGTGTGAGAAGCATCCCAAAGGTCAACAAGAATTTTTCTATGACCCGTAGTACAACTGTGTACTTGATGTTTTGACACAAAACATCCCAACAAATGTCCAACTATCACATCTAAGGCGATTGATTGTCAGTTCTTGTAAGACGATTTATTGTTGAAGAACATTTCGATAGTCAAAAGATAGTTTAGGCATGGTTGAACAATTAGCCAGGTGTATGGATCTCAACGATCTGTTTGCACTTGCCTTCCTCAGATAATAAGACCCTCCGGCGTAGATAACAAAGTACGTACTAGTCCTACAACCTTTGAACTTAACAGATGGGGATTCAGAGAAAAGACAACATCTTTGTTGGTGGGATATGTCTTATTCTCTAAGCTCTTCACCTGTTCAGATAGTTTCAATTTCAATGGTTTATAATCATACAGAAGTCTTGATGGTGTGTGGTGTAAAATGTTGTTCTTTCAATCCCAAGTTCAGTAGACATTAGTCTGTTTCTCAAAGCGCATTGTATTTCTGCTTGTGGGCTTAATTGGTCAAATCTATATCTGCTCTCATCTTAAATCTGTTTCTTGACTTAAGATATCAAAATCTCATAGTTATACTACCAGACATAGTTTGAACCAGTCTCTGTGAATGCGGAAAGTTAAGCTAGAATCTGGGAAAAGATCATTTGCACTAGATGTGAAAACTATATGATCCACACAAACATTTCAAACATTGTGCAAGAAAATTGTGCGACTTCTCACCTCCATCCCCTGAACGACGTGGACATGGACGTGAACACAGAAATAAATAAATAAATGTCTAATGCCCAGCCCTACTCTTTCGATGGAGTATCTGTACATTTTCTAGTAAACAGTATTGTAAGTATATCATGCCATCTAGTATTTACCTATCAGATGCTGGTTTATCTGCTAGAGCAAGCTGAACAAAGAAACGCGTTAGGGGAGGGTGAAGTACGTATAGTGCACAATTTAGATATCATGATGAAGTTTACTATGATGCCAATTTAGATTTCACACTACTTAAGGGGGCATAAATGTAGAAAAAGTAGTCACTATACACAGGCATGTATCAAAGAAAGAGGTCGATGGCCATAGAAGGTTTGCCATCAAAAGTAGCCACAGTGCCCGTATGATCACTACGTAGAGGAAGACAACTGGTCAATGTCTTGATGCATGTTTTGCACACAGTGACCACTAGGACAACAGGTAAATCCAGTTTTAGGACTTCATCTTGGGATATCATTTCCGTAACCATGTACAAGGTGCATGCACAAGGTATCTTCTCCTCACCAGTTCAAAGTACATCAGATATCTGGTATATGTCTCACAATTCAGATATGGAGCACGTGCTTCGTTCGACCAATTTCCAGAGCATCCCAACAGATGATAAGCTTCAACAAGTTGTATAAAACCTTACAACCTTACATTGTACGACTACTGAACAAAAACAACAAACTGTCATGTCATACTGCAAAGCCTACCTACGGTCATACCATACCTATAATAACTGTTTGTGGTAAGTGTTTTCAATATCGGTTTAGAACTGTTTTAATGTATGTAGACAGCAGAACATTTCAGGGTCGTACATTGACCCCGTCACCCTGTGCCATTCAGCAAGAAAAAACAAAATCATAGAAACATGCATACGTTGAGAACATTTCCCCTCATCATGCAACTGAGGCAGCCGCATCTTAAGATGATCTCTCACTATTTTCTCTTTCATCAGTGATACAGATCCAAACATCTTTTTGCAATTGGTGTGTCCGACCCTGTATGCTCTTAAATTGTATCTGCATGTGTCCTCGATCATCTGTGCGAAACAATCCCCATCTCTGCAGCATCCATGATTCTACACCGTATACTTCTTTTCAGGATGGTAATTACACCTCGTCAAAGTTCTGATGAGATGGTGTAAGATTATCCAACGTCACAAAATTAAGGGCGTTCCCTTTTTCCCACCCAGCCGACCGTGAGTGATCATCGTTAACAATGGCCATCGGAAGACGCTTCACTCGACCATGACTAAAGATGTCTAGACATTCGACACAAAGAGTCTCAGTTAAATGACAAACGATCAGTCATCTTGGTAACACCCCCAAATCTTACCCTATATATACCCCTCCGATAGGTCCGTCTGTGCCCACTTCACCGAAGAGAGCTGATCGACACGCGACTTAGCGAGACAACACCCCGACCCGTTCCCGATCTCCCATTGCAGCACCGACCAACCGTACATCATCACCGTACATCATGTGTAAGTACATTTCCTCCGTATCAATAAATATAGAATACAACACGGTGTATTCCGTATCGCCCAAGGTATCAGCCCGACCGCGGGTCGGATCGCCCGACGGCCGTATTATTTATGTCATACCCACCTGAGAAAACCCATGTTTTGATGCGAAATGCGCCAGAAGTTGAACAAATTTGGTGCCCTCGAAAAAAAAGCGTTGCAACAGTAATGTTCCAACGTCCGAATCAGGTATTCGAACTTTCGATGGCGCCGTACTCGGCCCACTCGAAACAGTTCGATTTATTCGAATGGAGCCCGTGTGATAAGCCCGGGCCGTACGGAAAGTTATCAGCCGGTCCGGAACACCCGTATCGAACGTTTTCGCGTCACAGGTATGACATAATAAAGTATACAGCATGATCGATCTGATATTTCTTCTCCGAGGATGACATTTCTTTTCTGAGGATTACATTTATACGGTTTACCATAAAGTGCAGTTTACCCTGAAACTCGGTCATTGAAGATAGTTCCAAGCAACCTTCTTCAACGTAAGTTTAGAGCAAACCTACGCGACTCTAGCTAGCAGACTCACGGTACAATTTTGAGGCTCACCACGCAACAGGAACAACCGAAGAAGCATGGGCGTTCCAATCCCGCAGAATTTGAAGGTCTCGGGCCATCTCGCAGAGCTATAACATATTGAAGATCTGTTTGTCACGCCCAGAAATACTGTATAAGCGTTCTATGCCATTACCTTGTTTCGTCTTAGGGGGGAAAAATTCAAAATATTATACAGTCTACCACCTTGCTTTTCCTTGATTTCAAATAGCCTAAGAATTGTATCGGCAGTGAATCCCGGTGCCGACAACATCGGTGCACATCCCAGGCATCCATACCAACTCGGAAATTAGCGTTGTCAGTTTGTCCCCTTTTCGGTCGCGCGGTTTCTCTCGAAGAGTTTAGCTTGTAGACGACGGCAGAAGTCTGCGTCTGTCCAAGGACATTGTAACCTCTGGTCACGGGGAATTTTAGTATATCTTCCGACTTCTATATCTAGTTTGTGACTACAGATTCTTATCTTTGTAATTGCTCTAAGAAGTTCAAAACTGCGTACATTCGAAAGATACTTCTTTTGTCCGTATCTTTCCTTTAGCGTAGAATAAATGGAAAGTTTTGAGTTATTCTGGATAGAAAAATGCCATTCTTGTATGTATATATCCTGTAAACGGAGTCGTAATTGGTCGGTTAGCATATCAACATGATACGACCTCGGGTTTGTCCATACATGCACAAAACCATTATAGTTGAGAATGTCAGTTACGTGATTCGTCCAATCGTATTCTCCGGAAAGTAAAACATCATATGCTTCACGGAGTAAAGAATCTTCGGGTAAGTTTGCTAGTCGGTGCCAGTATTTGATTAATTGTATCTCAGCATTGATTGAAATGGGAAAGGTTCCTAACTCACCACGGATGCCGTCATTTGATCATTTCGCATGTACTCCAAGTAAAAAGTTTTGGAAACTCATGTCAATGGTATCAAATTCTGTGATACTAGTATGTGAAGGAAGTCGTATGTTTTCAATTGCGAAGTTGTCATTTTCTAATTTCATTCCAGATACAATTCCTCAATAAATTATCCTTGTCTGATCATTTCTCAAATTGGACGACGTAAGTGTGAGCGAGGTCCGAAGACACACTCTTTCTAACAGTTACAGGGAGACCTCCCTCTAAATGGAGTTTGTTTAAAAAGGAAGAGAAAACAGTTTTGGGTGAAGATTCTGGATTTTTCTTTGATACAATAATTTTGATTGCTTTAGAAGTTTGGTCACAACATGTGAGTTCGGCTCCGTGCAGGAAGATAGGCAGTACAAACTTGTTGAAAAGGCTTATTTCTAGATGAAATGGAATGTTATTTTCTGAGAATAAAAGTGACTTTAGTTTGAGTAAAGCTCTCATGGCTTTATTCTTTAAATATTTCTGGCTGCTTTAAACTTTAATTTTCACGAAGAAGTCAGGGGAATACCAAGATAAGAATAACTGTCGGTTACTTGTATTTCTTTTCCAAATATTTAGAATTTGTTTGATAATCTGTCAATAGAACCTTTTGTAAAACAATTACATTAGTTTTAGCTACATCAACCCTTAATTTCCATTTGTTGCAATAAGCTTCCAGGTGATTAATACAATTCTGAAGCCCCTCTTTCGACAATGAGATCAAGGCTAAGTCATCTGCCAAAGATAGACAGTTAAGTGATTTAGAATTCAAAATTGCGGCGTCACATTTATCGTCAAAACATTGAGGTAGGTCGTTAATGAAAATATTGAATAATAATGGGCTGAGATTGCAGCCTTGTCTTACTCCGCATGTGGAAACAAAGGGGCTTGACAGGCCATTTTGTAGTCTGCCAGTATAGTTAACATTGAGGTACATTGATTGCAATACATTGAAAAATTTGTAGAATAAACCGTCCCGCCGTACACTGTCAAATGCTTTCTTCATGTCAACAAAGCAAACATATAATTTCCCTCTCTTTTTTTCAATATATTTCTCAATAAGAGTTTTCAGGATAAATACATTGTCAGAGGTTCGGCACTTTCTTCTGAATCCAAATTGAGTGTCGGCTAACAGATAATTGTTTTCAACGAATTTCTGTAAGCGAGTATTTAAAAGGAATGTGATCAATTTGGATTGTGATTCCTTTATAGTTATCTACATTAGATTTGTCGACAGATTTAAAAATTGGTGTAAGGATACTTGTGGTCCAGTTAGATGGAAACTTGTTGTTGGAAAGGATTGTGTTAAAGAGAATGATCAGTGGTTTGCATATCTTTTCTGCCCCATATTTCAACATCTCGTTTGAAATAGAGTCAATGCTACATGTCTTTCCAGATTTTAGTGATTTCAAACCATTCATAATTTCTGGTGTCGTGAAAGGGTAATCTAATGAATTTGAAGTGTTTTTATCTAGGCGTTTAAGAAAACCAGTGATGCTTTCTTTCCAAAAGTACTGTCAAAAGCATTGTTTTCACTGGATTATTTAATCATTGAAAGTGTTCTGAATCCATTCTTTACTTGTGATATTAGGATCTATATTATCGCTATGTTTTTGCCGTTTACTTCCTTGTCAAGAGTATTGAATAATGACCAAAATTGTTTGGGTTTTATCTCATTTAATTTTTCTAGATCACGTAATAGATTGGCTTTATAATTCCGTTTAGAATGTTTGATGATTTTTTGTAGTCTTTCAAGGCTGTGAAGTACTTTGTTCTAGTTTCTTTTTTCCATGGTTCCTTCCTCAGTTCTAAAGATAATCTTTTTACTCTTTGACGTAGGGACCAACAATTTTGGCCATACCAAATTTTGTTCTTTTTTATTTTTGTCTTTTTCTTGTTTTGTATGTTACGTTTTATTCTAAGAGAGCTTTTGGAAACATCTAATAGAATTTCAGTGAAGTTTGTTACGGCCTCCTCTGACGAGTGAAATGTTTTGTTGCAGAAATCCGTTAGTCTTGAATGCGTGTCTTTGTTTTTTATAGTATCTAAATACAATTGTTTTGATTCGTCAGTCCAAATGAATTGTGTTGGTTTAGGATTATAGCACTGGCTGTCCTCCTTCAGAACTAGAGGGGAGTGCTTTGTTGACAGTGAAAAAGAGATGTGACAATGGTCGGAAATTGGGCGATTGAGCTAACATTTGAATATTGTACATCGGATAATAGAGAGTTGCAAGCGCACAATACAATAGTCGACAACACTAGACCCGTTGTAGTGATAACAGGTAAAGTCGCCTTTTAGGTCCCCCGCGAATCTGCCATCTAGAATAGTCAAATCAGCTGATGAACATAAAGCTACCAACGTTTTACCATAGTTGTTCACTTTGATATCACTGTTTTGCCTTTTTTTGGTGAAACAGAGACCGTATGTCGTATGATTGTCAAGTGTAGACGTGTCAAACTGATTTTCTATCAACTGGCCAGTTATTGCATTTATATCGCCTAACACGACGATATCTCCTAAATTAGAGCATTTACATATGTCATTAGATAGTATTTCAAAGGGAGATTCATTAGGTGATTTAAAAGATGATTCGGGGGGGGGGGGGGCGGGGGGGATATAGGCATTACATAAATATAAGTCATTTTCTTAACCAAAAAAAAATGCTTATCAAAATTGCACCAAAAAGTATCTACCGTACTACTAACTAATTTTGAAATCCCTCTCCTGTACAAACTTTTGAAAATAACTGCTACCCCACCCGAATTACGCCTAGCCCCTTTACTTCTAACTCTACTGCTAGTGAAAAAAATATAACCTGGTATGTCTAAATCTACATAACTGCCTAGCCAGGTTTCTTGAACACAAATAACGTCGCTATTTTCTACATATGAAAGAAAGTCGTCATCTTTGATTTTTTTGCAGCAGCTTCCCTGTATATTTCAAGAAGAGAATACTAGTGCAGACTTTTTTGGCATATTCCGAATTTGAATAGGAGTACACAATATCTACATGGGATCAGTATTATGGCAAATTCTTGCCCGTGGACAAAAAATGACAAACACTGGTAAACAGTATATTTAGACTCTATTCTTATGTAACGTTATAACTCTAAAATGTAAAGGCCCAAATCTTATCAGACCCACTCTGACAAAGTATTGTTGACATCTACTTTTTCAGGTAGTACAAATGTACATCTCGATTGCTACTCCAGAGAGCGTTTGACTGGGGACAAAACCACCTACACAGCTGACGGTAAGTTTGCTCTAACAATTACCAAGAAATAGGACTACAAAAGAGTTATGATTAACTGATGATTGTGTAATAAAATTTCGTGATTAGACAGAAAAATGTCTGGTCCATATCTCACCTAACGCTGGTTCACATTCATCCGTGGGGTAGCTTATATCCATTATTTTTTTTTAAATTGGGTATTCTTTTAAACATTGTTAAATGTCTGAAAGTATTGCAGTTTGACACAACAAAGATAAAGGTTATACTGCGAATAAAGGTGAACTAGCGGTTCCTGTGCAGTGTTTACTTGAGCATGAGTATCCAATATGAATGCTCCTTCACGCAACAGTCTTCCAACTTTGTGAGATGTAAAGCCTATATTCCTTAGTTCACATGTGTTGCTGTTTTAACAAATGTTTACTTAGTGAATCGACATACACTTAAAATATCGTCCTGGTTTTATTTACTGCCAGCACCCACTGCTCCCCCCAGGAGGAACACGTGTCATTCCGCTAACGTGATTGGCGGCGAGTGGCTGATGTACACCGCTGACAACTACAGCGGGACAACAGTGCACTTGAAGGAAGGGAAGATCTACATTGATGATAATGAACTCCATGGTGCGGTCGTACATGGCTCTGGCTCCTGGAATAGTGAGTTTGAAAGCAGTGAAAGCTACATAAACATAAACACACAAGAACACAAACATGCACACACTCACGCATACACGCTTGATCTTTGTTGAGTGCCTGGTGTAACGTTAATGAATTCTAAAAAGTACCAGACATCTACGTCCTCTCATACCGGCTACTGTGGTATCTTAAGTTTTGTTGATTGCTCGCTCTTATGACATACAAATGAATGCAATTTTTATATACTAGTAACAGCTATGACTAAACAGTTTTATATCATCAGCCTGGGAATACTGTCTTGATGTTGGTGGTGAGTAACAAATGTTTTCCTGTTAATGCCTAATCCACAGGTCAGGCTCGCTCTGTTCGTTATATCAGGCAAAATGCCATCACCTTGTTTGACCAGAGCTTCTACCGTGGGTCTGCAGCATACAATGACCGCAACAATGACAATGTCCAGATGCTGGACTGCGCCTCCATCATAGTTCGTGGTATGCCATTCAATAACTTGTCATATAAATCTTGGCTAGCAAAATGAACAGTTTTCACTAGACGTTTTCATGAGTGTTGCAATCATTATGGCTGATGTATCTTTATATCAAAATCTATATCTGAAAAAGAGACATCTAGACTGCCATGTTGCTTTCCTAATAGTTGAATCTGTTCTACATTCCAGATGATCCCTGGTGCTATTGGCAGCTGTACCCCTTGGGACAGTACCAAGGTAAATACGACTTCGGCGATGGCAATTTGATGTTGGGGCCAGGCATGTACAACGTCGAATCTTTTGCCAATAAGAAAGCCATCAACGTTGGCTCAATGAAGCGTAAGTACATCTGGTGCAAGCCATCAGTTAGCCGCTCAGGGGACGCTGCTACAGAATTGGTTATCAGTGATGATAAATCGGAGGTCCAGCAGGCGAAACAGTAATGAAAAAGGCCACAGCAGTAGTAATGGCAATGTGACTAAGTATGGCATTAACAGTGTGACAATATGTCTTAATGTCAACCTTAATGTCAAACTTAGTTACTTTGGAGACCAACACCTTATTATTGAACGACCATCATTCTTGAAAGATCACTAAAACCTAGCAATAAGACAAAATTAATCTTTTTTTTTGGACATATGCTCCAATCAACCTTCCTGGTCTTTCCCTTGATGTAAAATGTTATCCACCCATAACTTTTAAAACCTGCCTTTTTTTGCAAATACCCTTTATTCTTTTATGATCTGTATTTTTTCACAATATTATCAGCACACATAAATCAATGATTAGTAAAAACGTTCCGAGCCCCAATATCCTTTTTGGTTAACATAAATAAAAACAAATAAATTGGCCAAAGAAATTGAAATTACTGACCAAAAATGTTTCACAATGTAAAGAATTGTATGCAACTAAGGTAGATCTAAGCATGATTATTCAAGCCTTGATTTTAAAGATGGCCAACTGGAGACTCGTGGAGTGTGTTCAGGTGATCTCCTGACCCATGGTAGATTTTGGGAGCAGAGAATTCGAAGTTTTTCAATCAATTCTAAAAATGACCCACTTGAGATCCTAGGGGTGTGTTCAGGTAACCCCCTGACCCTTCGTAGATTTGGGAACAGAAAAGGTTTATCAAGCAGCATTTTTCAATGACCCCCTGGCTTATGGAGATCCTTAGGGTATGTTTAGGTAAAGTCCACGTCTTTATAGACATGGCAGCAGAAAGGCTCTTTCAAGTCTTTAAAAATGACCCAGCGGAGAATCTGTGCCAGTCCCCATTCTTTCAGTCCCTATCCATACAGACATCTACATTTTCCAGCTGCAAAACATTACTTACTGGGCACTGGGGGCAAAACATCACAATACCTATTGGATTATTTGTTACATGGCTGAAACAAAAATAACTGATAATGAATAAAATATGTCATAAGAATTTGGTAAAATTGAAACACAATTGTATATTAAAACTAGATTGCCTAATTATCACAAATTTGCCATGTTCCTAAATTTCAATAAACCTTCTTGCGCATAATATTTTTCAATCATTCAAACAATCACTCACTATCACTCACAAACAAATTGATATGAAATGTGGCCCAAGAAATTGAAGTGAATTGTGGAGCTAAAATTCGTGTTCCACTTTTTTGGCAACTTAATAATAGATCTGATTCAATGATGAAGTCCAATCAAAATCTACAAAGAATCAGTAAATGTGATCAAACGGAAGACCACAAATTCATGTTACATGTATGTGACATATTGGAAATAACACCTGATCTAAAAGATTTCCTAACCAAAAAACATCATGAAGTAGGAAATCTTCAATGTTGCTGATGTGAAAAACAAATTTGTGTTTGGACTTCATTGTTGAACCTGAGATAGAATAGACTGGTGTTTTTGGCGCTGCATGAAGTATGCTGAAGCCCTTTTAAGGTGGGTGAAAGTACTTCCTTTTTTTTCTTCCTTCCTTCCTTTCTTTCTAAAGTACACTGTCTTGGGAGGAGATACCCGAGGCATGTATGTTTTCTATAACTGATAATTTCCTTTTCTTACTACTTGTTAATGTTCTCTTATCCCTTCAAATCTTTTACAAACTATATAGTATGATAATTCTTTACTGTTTTCTGGCGATACTAATGCCACTCAATGCTTATTTTAGTGCTTTTTATGTTATGGTAAAGATTTGTGACATATCTTTCAAACACAGCCAGAATTCACTTGCAAATTCAAGTTTCCAGTGGAGCCTGCCAACTTGTTTGGTGGATCTCCTCTATATTCAGAGACATTTTTCTGGCCATACAGAACATCTAAAGAGGGCCAATAAAGAATTGGCTAAAAATTTGGTAGGTGAAATTTGATTGTGTTTGGAAGACACCTCAAATCTTTTTTTTTAATTGCTGGTGTTTATTTATAGGTATATTAATCTGCATGCCTCTCATCCTTGCTTTTCTATAATGGTTACAAGTGCAACATTGATACAAACTCTCCCAAGGCCGCATCAATCCAAAATTTTCTGCAGATTTTGCAAGTTACATTCGTATTGGTAACCCAAATCGAAAAAAACAACTTTATTCTAAAAAAAACAGTTACATGGACGTAAAATCAAGAAGAAAATTACTCTCTTGACACTTATTTGCAAAATGTAACATTTACAAGACAACTTCTGGATTATAACTTTCATCTTTTGGTAAACAAAATCTTTGCCTCCCATTTTCATGGAGGAGAACTAATGATAAAGAGTGAACTAAAACTGAAAAAAAAATTAATATGCATGTAGCCATTTCAACAAAAAAACACTAACCAACAAGCATCTATATAATTATATATTCAAATTGATATATTGATGTGGCCTAATTATGCAACTTCCCTCTGTTAGAGGTACGTAAGAAAAACGACTTGTGCTGTAACATCTTTCAGTTACATTCTGCCATCTAAATGTACTCAGCACAACATTCCACTCGAGAAGTCAATACTAACATCAGGAGAGTTTGCTATCAATGAGAAAACATCCTAACACACTGGTCCTTTCGGGAAAATATCATCATCAAAGTCAAAATTCTTCCAACTGCTGAATTTAGCACAACATGAAGGGATCTAATCTCTTTAAATCCATACACAAAACTTTTCAGCACATCCAGAAAAATGTTAAGTGTATTGATCTAATCTGTGCTGTTGGAATTCAGAAATTGACTTCCCGAATCAAAAGACCGACCAATGTTCTAAGTTACTTTGAATGTCAGTCCTAACTGTAGAATTTGTTACTGCTTCAGGAATAGAGAAAAGAAGAGACTTGTACATGTGAATGTTTCAAATATAACATCCTCAACAAGGCCTGTTTTAAAGGTGGAAAATAAAAATACAGTTGATTGAAATGTTTAACATCACTTCATGTACATGACCCCCAAACAACTGGTCATGCAATATTGTATAATACCAACATGGTGCAAACTGTATGTCAGAAATTCAAGAATTTGTGTTCTGTTTAACAACAGTTGTGCTGACACAGCCACTCATTATGCAGGCAATGTGCATCGTTGTATGTGAACTGACGACAACCATTTTTGTTGAGACTTTACATACTATCCTGTAGCAATGTTTCTAGTTCTACTGTTATCCTTAAACAAATAATGAGTAAAAAGCAATGTGTTAAGAAATATCATGCCATTGTTGTCACTGTTACTTTACAAAACCATGTCATCTTTAGTTTTCAACGTAACATCTGGAATTGCAACATCTTGTAATTGACATTCATGAATACTTAGAATAAAACTTGTAACCAAAGTTTTCTGTTTTTGTTGTTATTCATCTTTGGTATGACAGAGGTATGTTGTGTGCATGGATGCGGAGATGTTCATATAATTATAAGGAGCCAACATTACAAAGGAATGAAAAAGTACTACATACCCCAACCCTGAAAAGTTGAAATGTTCAATAAAAGAGTCAACATTACAAAGGAATAAAAGATGAGATACATACCCCGACATACCCCCCCCCCCACTACCCCCCTGAAAGGTGGAAATGTTCAATAAAGAGTCAACAATTTTACAAAGAAATAAAAGATGAACTACACCCCCCCCCACACACACACACCACACCACACCGTCCTACCCCTCGAGACACAATAAAATGGATCATATGCACAATGAAGTGAACCAGTTCCAAGTACACCACACCAGCATTAAGCAGACTGCTATCCTATACTTTAACAAAAGTGATATAAAGTAATAACAGTTGTAACTTTAGAAACTATTGATAAGGTAAAATATTAGTATTACATGACCATGGAAAGTAAGAGTGACACCAAAATAAAACACAAATAATGAGTGTGTGAGAGAGTGAGAGAGAGAGAGAGACTGAAAGACTGAGAGACAGAGATGGAGAGAGGTATGCTCTTGTTAATGATTAGTGAATTCCTAAAATACAATATTAACATAAGTACAAACTTTAGGCCAGAAGCCCTAAATACATAATTTTAGGGTGCAAATGACCAAAACAACGTCCATGACGTCATTTTAAAGAGTTGCAAATTGGTAAATGATAACATTTTTCCATTACATACACACAAGCTACCCTCGTATGAAATAATTTCACCCAAGAAAGAAAGTGTGATCCCTTTTGATAATGCACAAAAAAGTGAAAACGGAACATTTCCATCCCTACAAGAAAATTTGCGAAGACAACAAATGAATTTAGATTCTGATTTCCAAGTTTTATCCAAGTATGGGCTCTTGACACACAGATGTGTAAGCAATGCCCTTTGCCAAGATACTTCACACCCTCTCACAACTTTGTTGCATAGGTTGACTTGGAAAATGTTTTCCTCCAGAAAATTAAAACACTGCAATACAAAGAGACATAGCAAAACAAGTTACAGTTATCACTTTGGAAATGATTTATAATATCAAATTACAAACTTTAGGCCAGGAGCCCTAGATACAAAACAACCTCCACGACATCATTTTCAAATTCTGCATCTCCGTGTATACATATACATATATTTGCTCTGGCTTTCTTTGCCTGAGTTTTCGGAGCATTTCAATGGTTTTTAGTTCGTCCGGACTGAGGTTATGCCTCCACTCTACAATCATGTTCTGCAGTACCATTAATAAGAAAAACGACTGCAAACGTTCCATCCAAAACGAGTCTTATCTAACATGTGCTTGGAGACTATCAATAGTCAACTATCCTCTCCTGGCAGCCCGAGGATACACTGTGACAGCTGGTATTATGGATGGGGTAAAGTTCAGGGTTACACACCTTTTGTTACTCTGCAGTGACAGCTACAGTAACTTATTCCCCCAGCAAATAAATCAGGCATGGCTATTTTGTTGGTCTTTGGTAGCTTTCTTGGGCTATCCTCCCGCGAAGAGTAAGAAAGCAGCAATCATCTTGAAAGATATCCTACATGTAAAAATACACATGAAACAATGGGACTGATCTTTAGACCTGCTTGGAGATTAAATCCTTGGACAGATCCTTGCTGTCAATCAGATTAGCATTTCAAATTTGTCAAAGCGGGCCAAATTTTTTATTAAGATATGTTTTTGTTTTCACATTTAAGGAGGAACGCTGAGTTACAAGTTCATTGCCCCGAGGTGAGTGTGAGTAAGTGTGTGCATGTGTAATGTGTACATACAACTTGTCAGACCTACTAGTATTAGTTATTAAAAGACTAATAAGTGTGACATAATAACCAGAGGTTGGGTCATGCAACATCTTTATTGACGTACCCCTACTAAGTAGTAGGATGGGCAATTTCTAAGCCTACCCCTATAGCTAAGTCTCAACTTCCAGAGATTTTTCTTTAAAACGTTTACATTGTAAAGTCATGCCTCAAGTCAAGGGGCATCATAGGGCACTGATACAGAACGAAATCATAGTTGTCCCAAATCCGTTCTGAGGCCGTGGGAGTAGCCTGTTGTTAATCCACTGTGTCTAGGGCACAGTATTGGAAGGCGGAGCCCATCCCTCTCCTTCCACCGACTTTTACCTCCCCAACTAGGGCTGGGTACTGGTACAGAAAATTCAGGTCCAGGTCCGGTTCAGGTCCAGAGGATCAGGTTCAGGTCCGGACCTGGACTTGATCCAGTATGACTCATACCAATGGTCCATTTCACTACAAAGAAATCCGTTTGGTGGAGTATTAGACTCACACTGTCATTTTAAAACCTGGCAACGATAACTGCATCTGTGCGATTGACTGTAAAACTTGGTAGAAATGACTACAAACTCTACTCTGCTTCACTCTTGTTATTTTCTTCCACCTGCAAGTGCCAAAACGTGTGAATACCTGATCAAACAATCTGTTAATTTTCTATTAGGTCCAACATCCGGTCCACCTATTTTTTTCAGGTCTGGTTTTTCTGGACCGGTCCAAAAAGAAAAAACGGTTTTGGTACGCTGTACCGGTACCCAGCCCTATCCCCAACCGATGTCTGGTACCCATTTTCCCCACCTGGGTGAAGTGACCAAACATATGTCAAGTGCCTTTTCCATTGGGGACACTACGTCTATCTTGGATTGCCAGGATTTAATGATCACCTGTTGCTAACCTAGCCACTCACTGCCACAATATTATCAGCTAAGCATTCATGCATCTGAAAGGACTTGTAATATATATTTATGTCACAAATCTGATCTAGAAAATGACATTCTGTACGTACGGAAGGCCTGAATCAGATGGGACGAGTCTTTCCTTATTAAACACCTGACATATGTACCTGGTTTTGCAACATTTCTAACAATATGTGATCATGCATTTTCAATTCATAATATGTGACCAATGTTCCATCACAAAAAGAATGCTTGAGATAAGAAATTATACTCAAACTTTGTCATTAGAAGCCCATCTTTAAATGACTGCAAAGCTAGAGAATATCTCTTACTTTTAAGTAAAGAGCATTAAAACATGGTTTTATATCCTTGAATACAAACATGACATACCATTGGATCTTCCAATTTTTATGAAGAGTTTCTTAATTTGCAACCAGTTGTAACCAAATTGTTACATCTGAATGGCATGATAACAATATTATCATGAATCACGATTTTCAGATTCATGCCATAGTCACTTTTCAGGCAGATGCCATATATTGACTTAAGTTTGCGTAACCTAAAAGAAAACCACTATGATTCTTTACTTCTATGCTTTTCAGTTTCTTCTTTATCTTGGGTAGAATCTGGTGCCTTTGTTGATAAATCCACAGCCTCGTTTTCTTCCTTCTTTTCTGTCTTGGAATTGACATCATCTTGAGAAGAGGTGGGGTTATCTCCCCCTGTTGGCTGTGACCTTTGACCCTCCCCATGATCCTCTGGTTCTGGTTCCTGGTAGCCCAGTCCAACATGGCGTCTGGCTTTACCTGATCAATCAGAAGACAGCTTTAGAGCACAGGTAAGTTTAAATTTTCATGTTTTAACTCTGATAACAGTCATCCGTAATTTTCTCTGAGACCTACGGTAATACTATGTCAAGCTCAACTCTCTTAGCACAAAAAGGATCTCACCATAAAGACATAGGTTAAGTCAAGTCAAGTTCTTCCCATGGTGCATACGGTTGTGGCCATCTTGGTTTTTGTAGCCCTGGGGACCTCTTGTGCATTCACTACAGCAGGGGGCTTGTCCTCTGGTAGTGGTGTGTTTCACCTGTCATACTCTTTCCCAAATGCTGAATGATATTAAAGCAGAGAAAGCAGACTGTACGATTTCTAGAGTCTTCAGTATGACTTGGCTGGAATTGAACTCACTACCTGCCAAATGCAAGGTGAACGCTCTACTCGCTTGACCACAGCACCAGAGCAAAAATGATAATACTGTAATTCACTTTGTCTTCTCCGTACCAAACTTTCACGGTCTGAGAAAATTTAACTTGTTCTCGGAACTAAATGTTCACTGTCGCTGCAAGTGCATATAAAAAAAGGCTGTGAATTATTTGTTATCAGTAATGGTAAGTTCACGTTACAGTCATCACTGTGAAAACCATGAACATTGAAAAAATCAGGAATTACAGTATACAAGCTCCACTTTCTGTGAAAGCATTGCATGAGTGCTCACCATAAGGTAAATATACTACTAGTAACTGTTTAATAACACCAACTGACCTGTAAGTTTGCTTTCCAATCCCTGTTGGAACTGATGCTCCAGGTCCTGCTGTACATGTTTCTCCTCTTCACCTATAACAAAACATTGCATACATATACATGTGCATCAGTGACAATCCATTATAACCAAACAAAACTTTGTTACCTAAAAAACTGGTTTAAGTAATAGTACTGGTTGTGACAAGACAGGCACACTGTATAAATCATATCAGCACATACTATATAGCCAGGCAAAATCGAGCAAACAGAAGGCTCCATTTCATGTTGTTTATGACACTGTAAGAAATAGCATTCCGGCGGTCTCAAATGAAGGATCAAGGACATACAAGCAGTCAGGGATGGATCCAAAATGCGTCGGACATGTAGGATTTGATCACAAACGGTGGTGTTTGGCTTGTGCGGGGAGTGGTGGTGAGATTGTATCACTGGGCCATCCAGGTAAAATAATAAGAGGGCTCGGAAGGAAGGGAGAGCAACAGTCTCGCCCGG
The DNA here is from genome assembly GCF_000003815.2 of Branchiostoma floridae. Classification (NCBI taxonomy): domain Eukaryota; kingdom Metazoa; phylum Chordata; class Leptocardii; order Amphioxiformes; family Branchiostomatidae; genus Branchiostoma; species Branchiostoma floridae. The sequence continues at coordinate 7,504,516 of NC_049997.1, forward strand.
CCAGCAAAGAAAAAAACGACGTACGCTCAGTCCTTCATTCAGTGGTTATACTTATAGGAACCAACTATGAATTATGAATTATGGCAATGGCACTCAGGGCGAGTCTTAAATATACAACTGCATGTTTAGTTTGTTTCTACATATGATCATTGTGTATTTGATTTTAAGTTATACCATGTAGTGTGACACAAAAAGATGCAAATTTTCCTTCAAACTCACCACTACGAGAATGAACCGGGAGTTTCTGGCTTTCTCCAATATGGATCTTCCCATGGTGTTCTTTCTGAAGACAGTGAAGTACATAAAACAAACAGTTACGGGTCAAGAATACCCAATATCCGACATAATACATGTAGGCTTACATGCTGCTGAAATAGGGAGCAATCCTTCAACCTTAATTAAAAGCTTGTACAAGACATTATGCTGTTAGTTGCGTATTTGTTGGAGGTCAGGGGTCCAAACCTGGCACTGAGAGCCTGTACAGGCCTACAGGGCTCAAACACTGGTATTCTCCAAGCAGAGTTTGGGTCACTAGGATAAGATACAATGTTGTAGTAGTGGCCGGTAACAATCCTGGCAACTACCATCTTATCCCTGCCACCCAATTGCAAACTCTGCTTGGAAAATCTCTGGTAGCTTAGGGTTACAGTAAAGAGCCCATCACACTTCATGAAAATAGTAGGGGTCCATCCAGCAGACTCAGCAGAGGGCTGTATCTAGCTTTAATTTTTTTCCGCCCCACTCAATATTTAGGAACCCATCTTGTTCCCTTGCTTATAAATAGATTTTCAAAAGTCTAATGTCATGAAGTTCAGATTTCTGGGTAGGATGGGGTAATATTTTTTTCTGTCCCATCAAGCAAATTTCCATCCTGGGAGGGAGGTAAGCTCCCTGGAAACCCCCATTATGGATCAAACCTTACAGTTCACTGTTCAGTCTTGTCTGCTTGAAGTAACTGTACAAAATGTGTGTTGCAAACATGAGTAGTTAGTCTCCAAGCAGACCCTACGGTGCCTAAAGAGATAGTATCAAAGCTGGCCAAGGAGTATAGCCAGCCAAAGGGAGATAGCCGGCCAAAGGAGAGTCAAACGGGCACCTGCAGCTGGTGCCGATATACTAAGTCCCTTGCCAGCTTTGATACTATTTCTAAGGCACCGTAGGGTCTGCTTGGAGGCTAGTGTAGTAACTACGTACCTTCTTGCTGGCACCCATCAACCTGAGGAACTTCTGTTTCCGCTGGTCATCCCCGAGGTCAGCAGACTCCCAGCGGTTGGCTGAGTGGATGTCCACTGGCTACACACGAATGAATGAAAGTAGTGCTTGTTGAGATAGCTATTAGAAGGACGCAATGTACGTCAGGGTGCATCGTTCTTGCCTAAACTAGGACACACGCGCACTTCATTTCACTTCGTTTAGCGTCCATTTATATTGTTCCCTGTCTTGACAGAAGATGATCAAGATTACTTAACTAAAACTCTGTAAGCTCTGACGCAAAATAAACTTACATTGTGCAATCCAGAACTCAACTGAATTCACCTGGCAGAATGAGATCAGTAGTTTGAGCATAATTTTGACCCACTGATCTCGTTCAAGCTAACATATAATTTTAATTTCATTTAAGTTTATAACATAGTTAGTAATAGGTGTACTTACCCTGTTACACTGCAATTTATTTAGAGATTGTGTTAACAATCTATAAACAAGCTTGGAAAAAGCTGAGGCGGATAATTTTTGAGTGAATCATTCAACAAAGTTCCTGTGAAATTCAAATCTTTGCATTATGCAAAGATTATTTCTGGGTTAAATTATAAGATTCCTAACGTGAAGTCAAGCAGAAAAAAGGCACCTCATGGGGGACCAACAAACAAGTAAAAGGCTCACAAAAATGACCCAACCACAGACTTCACTCATGAAATTATCATACGGCAGAAAAAATAATTTTGAGTGAGGAGGTGTGAGTGAGTGTGCGGTGTGCCCCCCTCCCACACAGGTCTGATGGTTCCAAAATTTCCTCCATTTTATTGTTGCGAAAACCTCACCTCTCCTTGCGGAGCTTGCCTTTTCTCGCCCCTCCTGTCGTCCTTAGGCATTTCAGAACTCATGTTGGATTGTGTGTTTAATCTATTAGAGGTCAAAGTTTGCACCGAAGAAGAGGAAAAACCTGATATCTGACTCAGTCTACGACTACATGTCCCGATTCACGTCTGCCATCTTTGTTTTCTTTCACGGTGGGAGATACCACTGAGCTTCCAACGAAAGGGAGGAATAAATTTAAAGATAACATAATTCGTAGCAATAAAACTATTGTAGATAGTCAACTAGTAAAAGGCAAAGAGATGATAATATAATATTACTTGGACAGTGTTCGTAGTGGAAGTATTTAGATATATTTCTAAATAACCGACCGTGTATTAAAAGTGGACTCTACCAGCACAAGACTGGAGGCGGTACAGCAGCGACATCTTGCAGAATTATAAAGTACTACAGGCTAAGCTTCCACTGCAAGTGTAAGTCTATGTCAAGAAGCCTAAGGATGTTCACTTTAGTTCAATCAACGAACCAATAAGCCTCTATCTTTAGAAAAAAAGACGCCCTTCAGAAAATTAAGAGCTTATCATTATTTTTTTTTCAGGTACTTGAATAGTAAAGAGAAATTCATATTCCTTACAGCCTTCGATAAACTGAATCTAGCTACTAGTAATCATACAGCTCACTACATTTATGCAAATTCCAAGAAGCGAGAGGAAGTCGAATGTACTACAGTAGACATGTACACAAGTATGTATGATTGTTACCATGTGACCTGTGCTAAGCCCAGTGGGGCAGAAATGCACAATAAAGGTCTGCAATACTTCTATTCTTATAATGGCCATACTAGCAGTTTGAATCCACCACTTATTGATCAATGAAGTTGACTCATAGTGAACTTTAGGGTCAGGAATATCCATGATTGATAATTTTATATTTAAGGGTTAATGACCCGCCCCAAGGTGTAAATGGTGTCATAACGCCTGGTCCTTTGCTATAACCACCGAATAAAACCACCGATTGAGCGAAGCTTGCAGTCTGTGCTTATTCCCTCTGCTCTTGCATATGTTTTGCTCCTTTTTATTGGTCAATGCCTGCATATACCTTACTTTCTTGTGTGTAAGGATACTTTTGATTGGTCAAAATGAATCGACACCGGCACCGGTGTCGATTTGCATAGACACTGGTGCCGGTGTCGATTCATTCTCACCAATCAGAGGAGCGATACACACCTGCCTGGCCTGAACCTTTGTGTTACGGCGTCATAACCAACGTGGAACGGGGACTTCTGATTGGTCCGCGGGGCCTGGCTATATGATAATATGACTTAGCACAAAACTGACATGAGGCACTCGTCTTTATTCTTACCACAATGTATTATACAGACCTCAATCTTTTACAGTTGACAACATATCTAACGTTATCATTAGACAGTCCACACGTAGACAGTCCACATGTCAGCAGGTAAATTCCTCGTGGTTGTGTATGAAGAAAGCTTTATGTTCAAGATGATATATACATGTGAAGTACATATATATAGATTGCAATGCAGCTCTTGGTTAGCCTGGGTACCATCCGGATAGTAGTTCGCTCCTATGTTCGCTTCTGCTATCCGTCTGGAGACTTGCGCATTCAAATCGTTTGGTGGTTACGCCAGTTATGAGCGAATCAAGGAATGGGTTCTAGAGCACTTGTTCGATGACAACAAGCCCTCCTGCAAGCAGACGGAGGGCTTGTCCGCTGTTGGAACGCCTGTACGAACGAGCGCTTGAATCTATTCCATAATTCGCTAATATGTGGGGACCAATCAGCGCCTGCTTCCAAAATTTGGACGATTCCAGACGTTAAGATGGTCCGCGTTCCCAGACTGAAACACAGAGAAGCGACTGTATATAGTGTAAAGTGAATGTCGGAGCAATCTACTTTCCGGATGGTACCCAGGCTAGCTCTTGGTTGGACCCTCCTACAATAATTATTATATTGAAAAAAAAAAGGCTTTCTCCCTGTGTATAAACAAGAACTTTTATACTTGAAATAAGAGTGAGTGAATATCATATTTTTGTCTTGCTATGATTGATTTGCTTATGAATCTCTGCAATAGCCACTGAATGGCCAATTAATTATCTCATACCCTTAACCATCACCCTTTACCAAACAGCACAGCTATATTCATATATCTATGACGCAGCTATGATTATGGATGCCCTTGATTCTTAAAGAACCACATGAAATGCACCATGGCGCTGCCAAGTCTTTAAGTATAGCATTCTTGTGATCTTTATCCATATATAGCCCCATAAATGCTCTTTTTCTAGCATTGCGAACAACGTAACTATTTAACTTACAATGAACATATTTCTTTCCCTTTTACTGCACGACTTTAATGATAGCTAATCTCTTCATAAATCAATACATCTTTACATGATACATTTGTACATGAATCAAGTTCATGTCACCCAAAGCTTTTTGGGTAACATTACCCAGAAGCCTCTACTCCCTTCTGTAGCATCTGAAGCATGATGGGATAGATGGGGGCAAACTCCTTCCCTTGCCTCGCCCTGACTGCCTGAACATACGCTTCTAACGTCCCCTTCAGGAAGTGCAGCCTTTCTTTTTCGCTTGGATGTTCGTCCAACCACTGGGAATACTGTGGAATGGTCCATCTGGTGACCTCGTAGGGGGATTTCAGTTCTGGGGGACTGCGGGAGAATAGATAATGGAGAGCGGCGCTGTACGGAATAACCTCGCCAAGCGCAGAACTGGATGCGACATGATCGGTGCTCTGGAACAGGAGAGGTCTGAGAGCGCGTAGAAGCCGGTACGGTTTCCCCAGGTCCGATATACGGCGGCAGAAAGGAGTGAGCGCCGACTCCACCTGAGCGAAATCCGCCGCCAATCTCATCTTGCCACCATCTCCGAGAGGTCGTATGAGTCCGGCGTGGCGTACAAACAGTTCTACCGTCCGGCATGCGACTGGCTGCAGGCTTTCCATGACGAACTCTCTGCACTCGAATTTCGGGACGCAGTCGGTCCCGACTCGAGCGATGAAGTCCTGAAGTTCCCTCATGAAGCCAGAACTGGACGCGTCCGGTGCGCCGCCATCTTGGACTGGCCCGGAAAAGTCTTCTCGATGCATGGACTGTATGATTGCTTCGATGGACTTGGAGATCGACTTGAGCATGGGCTCTAGTGAACTGTTCATCAGGGCGGCGATACTCTTCAGGGCATTTTGTATGGTGTGTGTGGCCGGAGGAGGGAGGGTGGTCACTGTTGCCAGTACTTTGCTAACGGACTGATGCAGCTGGTAGAGCGAGTTCACCACAGCGATGTTCGGGTTCTGTCCGGTCGTGATCATCGTTATGTCTTCGTCGTTAGACAACAGCTGTTCCGATTTCGCGCAGTACAGCTGTAGGGTCTTCGCGACATTCTTGGCGACCACGATGCTAAGCCCGATGTCGACGCTTGCGACGTTGAGCTCGCTCGATATCGCCTTGGTGATGCCGTCTAGCTCCTCGTGGGAGGGCGTGCTTGTCGCGCTGGAGGGGAAAACGAGGTTGATCGGGTCGAAGAGTCGTGACAGCGAGCGAGAAAGGTACGCGTGCTCGAATGGAGACAGCGTCGTACGCAGAGCCTGTTCTGGGTCGAACTTTGCCGCCTCCTGTCCATCGTCGGTTTCATCATTCTCAGAACTCTCCACGATCCCCAGCAAGTCTTCACCCTGAAATATGATAAGAGAATACCTTAGTTAATGAATAAAAGTTACTATATCAATAAATAATGAGAGCCCCAACACCCCAATAACCAATAATAACCAATGCTAAAATGTAGTAGTAGTAGCTAGGGAATTCAAAGTCAGAATTTGATGTAATTGAAATGGAAATAGACTGCATAAGATGCACTGTCATATTTCTACAAGCATATTTCTTCCATCTCATTTGTTGCTTCTTGGTTAAAAAAACAATAATAAAAGGACTGAGGACCAGGTTGAACACTTGGTACATGCAGTTTTATGAAAATAGATCTTTCTTGGTGACAAATAAAGTTACAATCGCCCCTGCAGCAGGAGTTTACATAAAGGATGATCGGTATCTCACCGGTGCCTCCTCTGCAGCGGCCATGTTTGCTCTGTACTGCTGCATTCTCTTCCACAGGTCGTTATACAGGCGCAGCAGCTTCGGGTACTCACCTAAAATGCAGAGGAGAAGTTTGGGGTCAGGTTTTGCTGCAAATTTCCAAAGCAGCAGTCATGATCAGATTGTAGACCAGTGTCAGGGCTCGAAATACCACCTGCATATGCAGGTTAGTGCAGGTAAAATTGGAGCTGTGCAGGTATTTCTGGTGTCTACCTGTCACCTAACCTGCACTGGTCCATACACTGGGTTTTATACATAAATGTCCTATAATGTAGGTGTATGTTAATTGTTATCAGCTGCATTGACTGTTATCACCTATTAGGTATAAAAGAGAAAAATAGCAATGGTTTCTCAACAATTCTAGTACGATCCATACTTCCTAAATTCAGACTGGTGCAGGTAAAATTTGTCTGGTGCAGGTAATTTTCAATGTTACCTGCACCAGTGCAGGTATGCACAAAAATGTATTTTGACCCCTGAGTGTACAACAGTGTGGATTGGTAGCTCATCATGTACTACTGTTCTAACATCTTAAAGTTTAATTCTAAGATGTTTAGGACAGGGCTGTCTCCAGCAGATGGGTTCAGTCTTGAGTTGGAAAGTCAAGAAATTTACAAGGCCACCATCTTGTCTTACTCATTGGCAAATGTTACAATATATTATACATTTTCAGCAGCTGATTTTTGAAAGTCATCAATTGGTAGGGACAAGTACATAGATAATCACTGAATGACACATTATGCATAACTAGGGGTCAAAGGTAAAGCTGTATTTTTTTGTTTTTTTAAAGTTTGCTCAGTGCAAGGCCATTGACCACCTCTAGGCACTGAACTAAGCTCACTGTGGCAGCATCTCTTCTCACTAAGTCAGAAACATCGAGCTTCAGCAAGTTCGACTATCTGACTCAATAGGCGAAGCAGGTGTTATGAGACTGCTCAGGAAGTTCCTTACCCCATTTAGCTGGTTTGAACTTCTCACACCGGAAAGGTCCCCTACTCTTTTTGATAAGTGCGGGAGATTCTTTTACGTGCCCAGGGTATGACCCTCCCCAGACAAAGGACCTCCATTTAACGTCCTAACCGAGTGACGGCCCTACCCGAAGCTAGCTACTCATCTTTCACCTGAGCAAAATGAGGAAAGTTGCATAAAGTGCCTTTTTCAAGGGCACAAGATCAGTGACGCGCAGCCAGATTCGAACTAAAGACCTCCAAGGTCCCAAGGAAAACACGCTGCCGCTGCGCCACACGATCTCACAATAAATATACATACCTTCAAACGCCTGCTTGAGGAAGGTTGAGGTGTCGGCCACCTGTGCAAACTCCTGCGTCAGGATGTGGGTGATCGCCTTCCAGAAGGAGTGCATGATGGGAGGCCTGCCGTCCTTCCTGAGCTCGTCCATGAAGCACACGTGGGTCACGGGGTCGCGCTTCTTAGAGAGAACCGTCTGGAGATGCTGGACCTGAAAATAGGACAGATTCAAGCGTCTAGACTTTCTCTTCTTTCTGTAAATTTATTTGTTTTATATGGCAAGGAGCTTTTATCAGATACAAGCTCCTTGGTGGGAATCTATTTTAAGTTAGGCATATAAAGGAGTTTATTCTTAAGTTAGGCATATAAAGGAAGTATAGGGTATTCAGTTTTAACTTTGCCATTGAAACAAAGCTGTAGCACAAAAACATTATATATTTGCAGTGTCATGATTTCATAATGCTTATCTACTGCACCAAAATAAAACAACAAATATTTCAAAATTTATAGTATTATAACCAGAAATACACAATACAAAACTGGATGGATTCTAAAATGGTTAGACATTTCATGTAGTATCGACGAGAAATGTTTCTTTTTCAATTTCTGTTTCAATTTATTTCTACTAAATTTAGTTACATAATCAGTATAGAATTAGGTTTAGGCTTACACCTGATCCTGTAGACTCTATACCATTGCACACCCTTAGTTTACCGGTAGTTACAGACAGACAATTACCCACCTGTGAGCAGGCTGCATAGATATGGTCCATGAGTTTCTCCAGGTTTGTCCACAGGGTGGCCCTGAACATGGCTGTGTTACCCATGGCTGGCATGGCTGCCCGACCTGCAAATTTGGGGGAGAAAGGATTATCATGTTATATAATCATTTGGTAGTCATTCATTTCCTGGAAAATATTCTACAGCTAATTGGTCATTTCATCTTTAATATCTAGGAAAATATCTCTTACCAAGTGTAATGATCAGCCTGAAGGGCAGTTTATGACTCTATCCAGTAATACCGTACTAATAGAAAGTTTATTTGCAAATTCATACCCGTAGGCTAATTGCAAGTACATGGTAGAAACAAGATAGGGAATATGCATGTAACAATGAACAGTGATAAATATTACTGTACAAAGAGACTACTCGAACATGGCCCTCTGGCATAACATGTCAACTGATAACTCTGGTTCACTTCTTTGGAATTCACTAGTACCGGATGCCAGAGCTGCAACCTCAATCTCAAGTTTCAAAAGACTAGGGACATGGTAGCGATCCACGAACGAATATGGAATTAACGAGCTAATGATTATCATTTGTTTTCATTATTATTATTCATTCATTTATGTATGTATGTATTTAGCATTCCTTTATTCTCTGTATGATCAATAGAAATTTTGTGTTACTATGATTAGTTGACCCCTCACCTCCTCCATGTAATCTCGACCTCCACAAAAAGCAGCCTTGAAGGCCGATGGAGTATTTATCGAGTTGAAATAAAGGCACAAACAAACAAACAATCCCAGTCTCGCCGTACCTGGCCCGCCAGTCTTCCTGCCCGGTTCTGTGGGTTGTTGTGACAGTGTGGCGATGTCCAGAGCAAAAAATAGCAATTCTAGTAGGATCTATACTTCCTAATGTGTTATCTGCACCAGTTCAGGTATGCAGAAAAAAAGTATTTAGAGCCCTGTAAGAAGTGTAATTCCGCTCGTACCTGGCCCGCCAGTCTTCCTGCCTGGTTCTGTGGGCTGTTGTGAGAGTGTGGCGATGTCCAGAGCCTTCCTGACCTCCGACTGTAGCGTGTCCCTGCGCTGGGTCACGACCCCGTCCACCCGCTCCCACAGACACCCCAGGTTATGGAACACCTGTAGGGCTGTGGCCACCTGGACAGGGGGAAATATGTTTACTTACAAATGGCAGATAAGTCTAGAGATAAATCTAATCTAAAGTCTAACGCTAAAACGTTGGGTCACGACCCCGTCCACCCGCTCCCACAGACAACCCAGGTTATGGAACACCTGTAAAGCTGTGGCCACCTGGACAGGGGAAAATATGTTTACAAATGGCAGATAAGTCTAGAGATAAATTTATTGCCCGAGCAAGTGACAAAAAATGGTAAACAGTATTGTAAGCGACTACGTATACTCTAGTCTAAAGTTTAACACTAAAACGTTGGGTCACCACCCCGTCCACCCGCTCACACAGGCAACCCAGGTTATGGAACACCAAGCTCTGGTCTGTCCCCTCCATACCTGTATCTGGTTGTGAGATTGCATGCCCTGTTCCAGCATGGCTCTGGTCTGCCTACACCCCCCAACACACACACACACACAGTACCCCCCCCCCCCCCACCCCTGACCTGAATCTGTTTGTGAAACTGCATGCCCTGTTCCAGCATAACTCTAGTCTGCCTACAACCCCCCCCCTTTAAAAAAAAAAAGGCCCCCCCCCCTCCATACCTGCATCTGTTTGTGAGACTGCATGCCCTGTTCCAGCATGGCTCTAGTCTGCCTACACCCCCCCTCCACACACACACACAGTCCCCCCCCCCCCCTCCATACCTGCATCTGGTTGTGAGACTGCATGCCCTGTTCCAGCATAGCTCGAGTCTGCTCCTCCACATCTCTCCTGGCTCTCTCTATAAACAGTCGGTCCTGCTCTATAGCTTCTATACCTAACAAAGAGAAAGAAAAGGTAAAAAGTTTTATATTCAGTCTTCATGACAGTGCTTGAACTGTTCATATCATTTGGTACTTTGTGTTTTACTGTAAATGCATTCAAGTTCGCGCGGATTTAATTTCGCGGAAGCGGGAAAATGGACTTTTCGCTGTGGTTTTAATTTCGCGGTAGGACCACGTACTGTAATCTCTTACTGTTATGGGAATTTACATTAATCCACCGCAAACATTTCTTCATTTACAGTATACAGTCTAGTGCACGGTACCTTCCCAATAGTACAGTACTGTAGAAGTTCTTAAAAAATTATTACATGTAGAAGATCCTATGAAATAATTCAGTTACACTTAATTGCTGCCACAGGCTCAATCATTTCTCTTGCTTAAACCTCAAGAGAAAATGGAGAGCCAAGGGTAACTATGGAGGATGATATCCAGCCCAACCTCACCAACTCAAAATGTGTTTCTGTATGATGATACTGTGAATGCATTTAAGTTCGTGAGGATTTAATTTTGCGGTAGTGGGAAAATGGAGATTTCGCGGTGGTTTTAAGTTTGCGGTACTGCCATAGACTGTGGCAACATAATAATGGATAAATATTCGCAGTGGTTTTAATTTTGAGGTGAAGTGGCTACCACGAAAACCGCGAACATAAAACTACCGCAAGCAATTCTGCATTTACAGTATCCTTTTGTACTAACTAAATACTTTTGTACCAGTGAGGTCGGCTCCCTTCATGAGATAGTCCAGCTCATCCAGACTCTGCGCAGCCTTGGTGATCTCACGGGCCCCGCCCTGGAGCTGGGTCTGCAGCCGCCGACTCAGGTACAGGATCCGGATTATCCTCCTTAACAGATCACAGGCAGCCTGGGGAAATGAGGTAAAATTGATGATGAGGATTATCCTTAGTCTGTGTAACACAAACTCCGCTGTCCAGGGCTGTAACAGGCGGATGTTTGGCGGGCTGCTATAAGTGAGATTTAATCAGGCTAGATTATCCTGTGCATGCAGGAGTAGTAGTACCTTATCACTAAAAGTTGAAAGGACTTGTGATCGATATCGACCTATGACTCTTCTACAACATGGTGATATCATATAGGAGTTGGGGGTTGTCAATTTTCACAAATTTTACATGACAGAGAGGTCACAGTGCAACTTACACAAACAATACAACCAAACTCTATTTAGCAATAGTCTGAACATTTACCACACGTGAAACAGAGCTTTACCTGTAGCCGTGCGAGCTGCGCCGTCCGTGAGGTGATCTTGTTGCAGGGGTCGGCGATCTTGGAGCGGATTCGATCCACGGCCGCCTGTAGGTTGGTGATGCGGGTCTGCATCATCTGTAACACCCCTTCTAGGGACTCGATCCCCGTAGCCTGGACAAGCAGGTCCTCATGGCGTGCTACAACCTGGGGGGAAGGGAGTTTTGTACATCATGCAGACATGTAAACACTACCTAGTGTCTACCAGACACCATAGGTTTCAGCATTTCGTCAATAATACTTACATTTATAGACTTGGTAATAACATCTTGAATTGGTTTTCATTCAAGGGTCTTTAAATCTAGTGCACGTAACGTACTACTGTTATCCTGCAAAATGATTTTAAAATTTCAGTTTTCTCTTACATTTGAATCCACTAGATAGTTAAATATAAAGTGTAAAAGTGTATAAGTGTAAAAGAGCTGCAAATGAATCAAGAAACAGCAAAGTATCGTCACGCCCCCCTCCCCCTTACCTGGCTATGCAGTTCCCTGTCTAACAGGTTGATTCCTTCGTTCAGTTTAGCAAGCTGCTGCGAAATGGCGATGCCATGATGAAGAACGTCATTTGCGTGGGTCTTCGCGTCAAATTCTCCTCGAAGAAAAGGACGGAAGACCTCGTCTTCTTCAAGTTTTCTCAGAAGGACCAGCTCGGATTGTTCCTGGACGGCCATGTTGGCACTTTTCCCGTCAACCTTCACACTGGAATATAGAAAGAACAACCTGCTTCGCGTGTCAAGGGCGCCCCCTAGCGGATTAAAAAGTAACGGCACAACGGTAATCGTTCCAATGCGATTTTACATTGGATTTTTAAGAGCGACCTCTAGCAGCTATAAAAATAAATGCACCAACATCAAAGACTTGGTCTGAGCTTTAACCAATCATAAGAGACGTTAATGATTATCATTAGAAATCCATTGGACTTACCCATTGGTCATTAATCAGTAGCCAATCAACACTTATGAAAAGAGATACATTCAGGTTTATAAAACATTAGTCTGCACCGATTGGTCAATTTATTTTCGTGGACCAATCAACATCGACAAAACAAAGTTGACGGCAAAGTTGCAGTTCTATTTTATTCCGCTAAATAACAGTGGCGTCCTTGTACCGCGGCGAATTCGAAAAGCGACTTGACATGAATACCAGACGCAATAAATGTTCTCTTTAACAAACGGGGGAACTTTTAGCCAGATTATTTGGTATAATTGTGGCGCTGTTGCTTCAAGATGTTTCAGAAGTGTCAAAATGACGCTGACAACCCTTCAATTCCACATGGGTGTTGATCCAAGGTGCTACTACGGTAAATGTGTGTTGCCCGTGACGTAACGTTTATATATATTGCTCCTTCATTTTAGGAAATTCTGTACCCACCATCTGTTTATAAAAGTGTTTCGAACCTTGATGTACTGTGTGTTACGATTCCAGTGTTATTTTGATATGGTTTGCGCAAGCAGGCTCTAAAACGTGCGACGGTGCGATTATGAAGTGCATAAAGCTGCAGTTAGTGACTCGAAAGTAAGAGGGCGCTAAAACGTGACCGTGAAAGAAGCTGAATTAATGAGGTGCACGGAAATGTGTGTTGTAGGTGGAATAAAGGGGATTGTGTAACAACAACAACAACAAAAGAAAAGAAAATAGACATATCATAAACAATACCTCCCCATGAATTAGTAGCCTCTTCCATAGAGTCTGTCATGTTTGATTTATGAGTTGTTCTATTACTCTGCTTCCACTCCCTGCATCTCACCTTTGGGTTATCTTATATCACCTTTGACCCAGCCATTCAAATGCTAATGTTGGGTGTTGTTTAAAAATACAAGATGCTGAAAGTATGATAGTCTTATCCGAGCAAATTTATATATCATTTCCTCTACGTTATGTAAATGAGGCCTGCATTTGCATGGCAACAGACTGTCAGTCTTGTAGTCTACTGCTCCACAGATGATAAAGATGTTCATGTTTAACTAACTTCTAAATGCCAGAAGAATGAAATTCTCATCATTTACCACTATGGAATTATTGTATTTATTTTTCTCATCAATCATGCAAATCATAAAATTGCTTATTTGATATCTATGGATAATCCTCTCTTCCAAGTAATATGTAACTTAAGCATTTTCTCATTTATATCCTTTGTTTAAGAGTCCTATAATGAAAGATAGCAGACAGGCTTTTCTCATTAATTATGCAAATCAGCTCATGACTTACATGGTTAGAGTATGATTATGTAAATCATTATAATTTTCTACATACTGAAAATCATGACAATTTGTCTAGCAGACACAACCCTTGCAAACACACAGCAAGTCACAATACCTCTGCTTCATGGAAGTTAAAAGACCTCCATTTTAATCTAAAAGCAAATGCAATACTGTAACGTTAAATGTATTTAAGTTTGCAGAGATTTAATTTTTCGCGGTAGCGGGAAAATGGACTTTTCGCAGTGGTTTTAATTTCGCGGTAGCACCATGCACTTTGGTCTCTTACTGCCATGGAAAAATGTTTGCGGCAGTTTTAAATTCGTGGTGAAGCTGCCAGCGCAAAAACCGCGAATATTAAACTGCCGCGAAAGTTTCTGTATTTACAGTGTTTCAGCCCTCCACTTGAGTCTACTACATGTATATAAGGTTACATACCAGCTGTTACCCTTAAACAACTTCCTGTATGCCAGACTAGTCAGTACAGGCAGGAAGTCATTTGCCCCTGTTATTGTAACATTAGTTGATGTCCATACATTCCCGGCAAGTTCAAGTTCGACATCTGAGGGAACTCAGCATCATCAAAACATTTTACCTAAACCATTGTTGTTGCAATAACTTTAACTAACGTTAACTTTTTCCTGAGAAGTTCCCAGATGAAATTCCCTATGCCTGATCATTTGAAGAAGGGCTGACATTTATCTGAAAAACTGTATGCTGGTAGTCTTTGGTTTAAAGAAGACTAGTTCTACATTCTGTCCTTAGCTCATAGATTCCAGTCCTTGGTTGTAACGTTAGATTTTAAAGAAATGAAGTTTCCTCCCATTAAAGGCTTTGGCCATGCTCTAAACCTACTACTCGACCTACTTACCTAGGTCACATGACAGCTCTGACCAATCAGCGGCCGGTAGTGATCTATCCCACCTCAGGCATTTTGGGCGGAGGTCTGGAGCTGTCACGATAGAGGGACCGTCTTACTTCCCGGACTTTTAAGACACTTTACAAGACATTTCTTGCCTCCTTCGGCGCTGAGACAATAGGATAAAACTTCCGGAAGGGTTTTACGGCATATTCGGACCCTGTGTCCATTCCCAGGTGCGTTGAGTGACGTAGTTTTGATGTAACGTTAGACGGTTCATTTTTGTTCAAGTTCCTTTGCCGCCCTCCCTCCGCGTTTTCCCTTCATCTGAATCTGACTGTGACTAACGTGTTTGATTTGTTTATGCTCGGTTGTCATCGCTTTCTTGAGACTTCCCTGTGTCTTAAAATCATTCAAAGTAAAGAATAAGTCGTTCTCTACCAACGTATGTTTATGTATAAATCGCGAAGGTGTAAAATAGTACCAAGAACTCGGTCGTAATTTCTCGGAATGCCCTGTAAAATTTATTTCGCAACATTTCTGCGTCATGGTGTTGGGTCTCGTTCTTTTTTTAAAGGATTGTTGTCCTCTTTCTTTCTCTCTTCCCGCCAAAACTAGGGCTTGACGATGAGGAATTACGGAGAGTATGAGCACGATGATGGGTTCAGTTCGTACTCGGACGAGGCCAGCTTGCGGGGTCGCAGCTCCATAGCCAAGTGAGTACCTCGGACCGTTTGTTTACCTAGGGTCAGTGGTTGGGCCTGTCCCAAACTGGGACGTGTCGTCTGACTTAGCTGTCAATCACTCAAAATATCAGTATCTTAACCAAATAGATTATAAAATTATTCATGTAAGGATTTTGTTTTCAACTTTTAAATGAAATGTGTTTGAGTTTGTCCAGGTAATTCTAGCAAAGTAGTGGTTGGGCCTGTCCCTATTAAACTGGGACGTGTCGTCTGACTCAGCTGTCAATCACTCAAAATATGATCATCGTATCCAAATGGGTTATAAAATTTTTCTGGTCAGGATTTTGTTTTCAACAGTTGGATGAAATGTATAAAGTTTATCTAATGTTAGATAATTCTTGTAAAGTAGTGGTTTGGTCTGTCCCAAACTGGGACGTGTCGTCTGACTTAGCTGTCAATCACTCAAAAAATGAGTATCGTAACCAAATGGATTATAAAAGTATTTTTGTCAGAATTTTGTTTTCAACAGTTGGATGAAATGTATAAAGTTTATCTAAGGTTAGGTAATTCTTGCAACGTAGTGGTTGGGCCTGTCCCAAACTGGGACGTGTCGTCTGACTTAGCTGTCAATCACTCAAAATATAAATCATCGTATCCAAATGGGTTATAAAATTTTTCTGGCAGGATTTTGTTTTCAACAGTTGGATGAAATATAAGAAGTTTATCTAACGTTAGGTATAAATTCTTGCAAAGTAGAGGTTTGGTCTGTCCCAAACTGGGATGTGTCGTCTGACTCAGCTGTCAATCACTCAAAGTATGAGTATCGTAACAAAATTGATTATGGAAGTATTTATGTCAGGATTCTGTTTTCAACTTTTAGATGAGATGTGTAAAGTTTATCCAGGTAATTCTAAAGTAGTGGTTGGCTTGTCCCAAACTGGGATGTGTTGTCTGACTTAGCTGTCAATCACTCAAAATATGATTAAGTATCATAACCAAAAAAAGTATTCATGTAAGGATTTTGTTTTCAACATTTAGAGGAGATTATCAAGTTTATCCAGGTAATTGTAGCAAAGTATAGTGGTTGGGCCTGTAGTACCAAACGGTGTTGTCAGACCACATGCAATCGCTCAAAATGTCATCACCAAGTAGATTATAGAATAATTTGTGCTCAGGGTTTTAGTATGTTAGTTATGTATTAGTGTGGTTACTGAAATCGCATGTGTACAGGTGATTCTAGAAAAGTAGTACATTGGGCTGTCCCAAATTGGGATGTGGCCGGCGTGTCGTCTGATGTCGCTGTCAATCACCCCACATGTTGTGCACAAATGGATTAGGGATGCCTTCGCTTCAGGAAGTTGTCCTTTTGAACGTGCGAGTTACTTTGGTTCGTAAGTGGTGATTTTCTAAATCTGGTGGATCCAGGGAGATCTGAGAAACTAGTGGTTGGTCCTGTCCCAAATATGGGCATGCCTCGTCTGATTTGCTATCACTCACTCGCCGTCTCGTGCACATAAGGATTAAAGAATCTTATTAGAGGAATTTATTTCCTGAAAGCTGTGCTTTTGAATACCGAACATGCTCAGTATTTTAGTGACCTACTAGTACATGTATTTAGTCACAGACTCAGGTGTGTTCTGAAAATTAGATAAACACGAAGAAAATATCTCCACTACAGGTATGACATCACCTGGTTGATGAATCACCCTTAATTATTAACACCTTAATTATCTAATGACCCAGGTCCCTCTAGCTTAAGATACTAATCCTAATGATGTAATGTGTCTGGCGCCAGACACAAGCAAGACAGGGCACTGTTTAGCCTTGTACAAGTTGTAGCCTTTCAGGAAACGCTAGGCTCGAATTTCTTCCCTTGGTGGTTACTGAAGGCTGATTTATGTATGAGGCTGGAGTATTTTGCAATACTATAACTATGTGGTATGTGTAAGAAAGGACATAAGACATTAACTTTACCAGAAAAGACTTGGGAGACTTTCATGAGGCTTCTTCTTGCATTCAATTGAAGGGGACCCGAGAAGCACTTTGACCATTACAGTACTATGGTCCATGTGAAACCCTATTTTTTGCCCCTTTGTTTATTTTTACGCTCCACCAACCCACAGGTATTTTCCACCAGCGTTTTCTTTGACTTGCGAAGTTACCAACTTGTAACACCATGCTCGGAAGACTATGCTTTCTTTTTAGATGTTCAAGATCCAAACAACATTTCATGTAAGATTTTGAAAGTGTAGACCTAACAGGTGATGTAGCAGACAGGTGTTAAGATTACAGGTGTGTTCGTACAGGTGTCAGGGGTCATGTGACATGTAAGCATAGGCGTGGCTATACCTGTGCATTCTGAGGCACCAGTGCCACTTCTTCAAGATGAGTTTTTGTAAACACTTACATATACTAGCTCTTTCTTTGGACTTGAAACAAACAAGTTGAAACAAACAGACAAATATGGAAGAATGAAATGGCATAACTTTTTGTGTTAAGACTTGTCAAATCAATGATAAACTCATATAAGTAACCCTGGTTTATGTAGACTGAATTAGTGAGTACTTTATCAGAAACACTACATTATTACCCATATACATGTATATGTTCATATAAATTAATATGATATGGCTTTTTTCCAGTTACGAAAGGACAATTTTCTCAATGTTTGTGACAAAACTGTTGATAACAGATTCATTCTAAATTTTAACAGTTAATTTGCCTTAATATTTAGATAAAATTTCAAATCAAGGCCATTGCTAAAAACAGAAACAGGGCTTTGATTTTGAAATTCTAGTTTATGTATTTTTCTGCATTTCCTACTATGTAATGAAGTCATGGGTTTTAAGATTCCCAGGAGACTTGGGATAAGTGATTTTCGGAAAATCAGTTGATGTATTTAAATGCCTTGAATACTGGCAGATTGAGGTCAGCATTAGCTGTAAGTGTAAGATGGCCGACATGTCAGACATGTGGGTCTTAGGGTTGTTTTTATCAGTCCCCACTGGGCCATTTGCTCTATGGGTAGAGAATAATCATTATATTGTATGATAGCAAAAGCTATACATAGGACTTGTTGAACACGTTAAGATGTGACCCTTGCAATAAGTCTATAACCTTAGTTTCTCGAATAAAGTGCACTCGTTTTAAACTTTTCAAAATCCAAAAGGTGCGGAAGTTGTTGCTAATGTTGGGGTATGTACTTTATTTGAGGTTTAGGTGTATAGTTACCAAAAGTATATATATATGATAACACTCATATTTACATGTTTACCTACATGTAGACTATTTCTTCCCATTTGGAACCCCTTTCCCCACAGTGGTCTCCCCCTGAATGAAACCTAAGTGAAGTTATTTCACATCATGACATGTCACATTGCACGACATGAAAACATACTCTCAATTGCCATCAGGGTACCACCGTGTTATTCATTGCTTTTTCCATTTCCTAGCAATTGTTTCATCAGGGGCCCGGTAAAGGCCTTCATTTGTACATGTATATATGTAGTGTGTGGAAGAAATGGGAGGGGTACTAGAAGTAGTAGCAATGGTGTTTGTTACCTTGTTGTTGTAACCCTTGTTGTAGTTCGGGGCTTGAAATACTACCTGTATATGCAGGTTAGTGCAGGTAAAATTGGAGGCTGTGCAGGTATTTCTGGTGTTAACCTGCACCTAGCCTGCACTGGTACATGTACTGGGTTTATACATATGTATCATATGATGAAGGTGTATGTGGATTGTTATAACTAAGCTGCATTGATTGTTACCACCTATGATGTATAAAAGAAAAAATAGCAATTGTTCCTGAACAATTTTAGTATAATCCATACTTCCTACATTCAGAGTGGTGCAGCTAAAGTTTATCTTGTGCAGGTAATTTTCAATGTTACCTGCAACAGTGTATGTATGCAGGGAAAAGTATTTCGAGCCCTGAATGGTGCTTGTGACCTTGTTGTTGTAACCCTTGTTGTAGTTATAGTGCCTTGTGGTACATCTAATAAATAAGGTTTTAACTTATAGCAAGTTGCTGTTTCTGTAGCAGAGTTGTACTGGACCTTCACCTTAGTGTTTGTTATGTCTGGGACATAATGTGTACGGCTAAA
The DNA here is from genome assembly GCF_000003815.2 of Branchiostoma floridae. NCBI lineage: Eukaryota > Metazoa > Chordata > Leptocardii > Amphioxiformes > Branchiostomatidae > Branchiostoma > Branchiostoma floridae. The sequence goes on from NC_049997.1 coordinate 7,523,716, forward strand.
GGTCTTTAGGATGTATTCTTATGCCTTTGTTATAACACTGGAACTTGGAAAACAAGTTGTACCTTGTATTGTGGTAATGTACAATGTTGCATTGTACAAAAGACACACATGTTGTATACGTAGTCAGTTTTAATTTGCTTGTGACGTAATGACTCAAAAGACAGACCAGCATTTCCATGACCTATTGCAGAAAAAAAACCCTCTTATATCATAACTTCATATAATTATGATTTAAGTGGTGCAAAGATTTTCCTGAGGTTGTATTATAGCAACAGACTCAGATACTTTTACAGTAACTTTTATGTTCAATAAGGGTTCATGCTGTTCTCACCTGCCATAAGAGGTATTTGGAATTTGAACTTTGTCAAGTAGGTGTGGCAAAATTGAACACTGTCCAAGAAAGTGAGACAAACACTCTTACCTACAATTACAGTTAATTACCTTGGCAGTGTGTGACAAAAGATTTTGTGACAAAAAAAAAAAGGAACGCACTGAACTTGAAAATGTGGTGTTTACTTCTTGAACAAAAGATTATTTTGGTACATTGTTCTGCCCTAGACTTTGTTGTTAGAGCCATGATAACAACACACTTATATGTAACATATTAAACTGTATGCTGTTAGTTCCACTTTTGTATTTTACATATACATATACATGATGTGGCAACAGGATGTTACAAAGTGCATTTCATTAGCTTTCAAACCTGTTTGAAAGATAAAAATTGATATAATTATAGTTTGACGTTTTATTACCATCTTTGATTTTTAAACCTTTTATTGACCCTGATGTTCTACTCTTTCAAATTTATTTAAGAAAAATTCTCTCACCAATGTCAAACTTTATTAACACATGTTTGTCTTAAATTCAAAGCCAACTTGTCATTTTGTAATCTTTTGTTTGTTAGAACTTTCTTTGTTCATATCTGTTATTTTATTATATACTTTGTAGTGTAGCCCTTTGAAATACAAATGTGTGTCCTATGACTCCTATCAGAAATCAATAGAAAGAACCTTTAGCCATCTGTTGTCTTGATAAAACAACTGGCAGTAGAAACATGAGAAGAATTGAAATGTTCAGGTGTCAATTTTCAGTGGGAACAGGCCACCTATAATATAACTAGCTGTAGACGAATGTTGTCAACATACTAGTAACATTTGTCTCATACTTTGTGTCCAAGATTGAAGAGAAACGTATATCACAATTTACCAAAACATGCAATAAACTCACATATACTCACTAATACAGTAGAAGCCAGTTAATTGCACAACGGATTAACGCACACTTCTGTTTACTGCACGGAATCCCCAAATCCCAAACCAGTGTGGTCCAGCTAGATAACTCCGCATTATTGCACCAGTCGGATAATTGCATGAAATTCACTGGCAAATAATAGACAGTGCAATTAAGCGGCGTCTCCTGTAGTTCTAATAGTAATACATGAATCTACAACCAGACGTAAGGAGCCAACTTAGTCTATGGGTTACGTGCATTTTTGCAACATTTAGTACATCTGCTTGAAGGCTAGTAATCTATTTTATATGTCTCTGGGAAAGTCTATAAACCTAGCATACAAACATGTATGTAAACATGTATTCCCTTGGGGTGACTATGTGTCCTTAGAAATGCATTATGTTTATGACAACACTGTCAACCAAGGATATTGTTACACTACTTGTCCTTGGTACACCTGTTTGATATGATAAATTATTACAAATTTTAGCCTTGGGAGTCTTCGGGTCCATTTGGAAATTTTGAATAAATAAGTTTCGAAAAGAGACAAAAAATTGACAAGTAAATTGACAAGAATATGTTTTGTCACTAAGGCAATTATACTGAAAGTTGCATCTAAAGCAAGCGTACATTAAGCAACAATAAAGATATAACAGCACGTCACATGCATATAGATAGACTAAGTCACTAAAACTAATCGAGAAAGACTTAAATTGCTAGATGGTAACTATTCTATCTGATTTGCGAATCATCATGGAATAGCCAATTTCAGACACAGGAATGTAAGCTTGTGCCATTACATGTCATAAATAATTAATGTATCTCCCCCCATCTTAATATGCTTTGGTGAAATTAACTGGGTAATTGCTTTTTATTAAATGGCTGTTTGTCCTGAGTTCTGTCCATTGGTGATGGGTATTGCACAAAATGACACCCCTTGGAACTCAGGAGGTTTCCTTGATAATGATAGGCTTAGGCTATACCAAATAGATTTGTTGGATTTAAGATTAAGAATTGATTTCATAACTGTATGATCAATACAAAAACAGTCAAAGGAAAATTCTGTATTTGTTATCAAACACAGTTTTAGGGAATGTACAATTGTAGTCAGGTTACTACTTCAAGTACAATTGTTTATTTACAAAATGCTGTTTTAATTTGTTAAAAACCTTCAGAGAATAGTTGTAAGGAAACTTTGTGGTCTAGACTACGTATAACTATAAGCTGCTTCTTGAACTCTTACCTAGTTAAGCTTGGAAGCCTGTTTGTCAAGTTTTATGGAGAAACAATTTCACTGTCCACTTGCGATACCTAAAGTAACCAGTAACTGATGTCGACGTGTTCCTAGTAAGTAGTAGCAATCATTTTTCTATGCGAAACTGTTCCATTTGGTATCGTCAACCGCTTAGAAACTAGGGAAATTTTGACACGGTAATTTAATTTTTCATTTTTGTATCAAGGAATGTTGTGTTTATTACAATGATAGTCAACAGTTCAAGCAATGCTAATGTTTCTTACCAAGAAAAACACAACAAAGCTTGCTTTTCTCTTGTTTCAAATCCTGTTTCCTGATCAATTATCCCTAACAAGCCAAGGAGAGCTCTATATGCCTCTTAATTGCTCCTGAGAACAACTTTGTAAACTTTGTCCAGGAAACAAAATATACTTGTCATTGTTGACGAGTAACCCAATATGTTTAGAACGTGGCGTTTCCCACTGTCCCTGTGTGCTCGTAGACCCCTGGAGCGAGTTGTATGCAGGGCTCGAAATACCACCTGCATATGCAGGTTAGTGCAGGTAAAATTGGAACTGTGCAGGTATTTCTGGTGTCTACCTGCACCTAGCCTGAACTGGTCCATGTACTGGGTTTTATAACTTACATGTCCTAATAGGCTATAACTATGATGTGGATTGTTATTAGCTGCATTGACTGTTACCACCTTTTAAGTATAAAGAAAAAATAGCAATGGTTCGTCAATAATTTTTTAGTATGATCCAAACTTTCTAAATTCAGAGTGATGCAGGTACAATTTGTCTGGTGCAGGTAATTTTCAATGTTACCTGCACCAGTGAAGATTTAGTATTTCGAGCCCTGTGTTGTATGCAGCAGGCAGTGGCCCATATTTACGCTAACGGCCAGCTCCAACCAATCATGGCACGCTTGAGACCATAGCCAGAGATTACTTCCTGAAATCGATGAGTGCAGCGTTCAGAACGTGTGTTACACAGGGGAGTACAGCACAACATGACTGTTTCATTGGGTCGAGATTTTGGGCACACCAATCATTCTCTCAAGAAAGGAGCGCCGACGGAAGGTGGTTGTTAGGAAGCTTGGAATACCGAAATGCCGTTTTAGTTTTTAGTTTTAGGGTATGATTGGGACCTAATGTTGAAGCAGTCGGGATGTTACTGTAGTTTTGCTCATTGAGAATCAGAAAAAGCACATGGACAAGAAAGGAGAGTACCAATGTGATACGTCGCAAGGTGTTGGGTATGTACGTTAATGTAATTTGTAAATTCTCTCGTTTTACACATGCGATGTGTAGATAATACTGGTATTAGATGAAGAGTAATTGATGTATTTAATTTTTCTTCCTGTTACGTAGTGTTATGTATATGCATGTTGCGTACCATTGTTTGTTACGATTGCAATTAGCCCTCACGAATGGATTTATTATAAAGTTATTTAATCAACGGGATTGTATCAGTTTGCAAGACCCGATGACCTTTTGAAATGATGTGTTGGATTTTGAAATTATAGATTACTTGAAACGTTTCCCAATATTGTTTTTGTCAGGCTTATACACCTAAAATTACTGCTGAAATTGATCTACCATAAAATCTAGATTTATACGCTTGTAAACCTTGCAGGATGGATTTGTGGAAAAAATGATAACAGTAAAATTCACATGCCCAGGACACAGTGGCTTAGGGTCAGTCACCCTGGTAATTGGATGGATATGGGTCAATTAATCCCTAATGGATTTGTCAAATGGTAAAAGTGATGTTGAGGCAGCTTTTCAAGGGCAGGGCTCGAAGTTTTTTTCCTTTGGGTGCGTGTTAATCATAACTTAATGTGCTGTTGCAGGTAACAGCCAGTCAAAATTTTCCTATGCCTCTAGTTCTCTATTGTCCCATCTAGTCTTCCCAAATTCTGGTAATTCGTTCTTATGTAAAATGTATGTGTTCATCCATGTAGCTGCTGCAGGTTATTGCACAAAAAACCTGTTCTGAACAATTCTTTGTTTTGCACTCTACTCTGGAAAAATCAGTGCAGCAAAGAAAATATGCGTAAATTCATGCACCTGACACCTTGACCAGTGCAGGTAAGGTACAGGTAGACACAAAAAAACAGGGTAATTTTAAATTTACCTGCACGAACCTGCATATGCAGGTGATATTTCGAGCCTCGAATGATGTGACGGAAATTACCCAGTGATGATAAGTCGATAAACAATGCTAATGAAATCCCTTGTAATGTTCTGTGATGAAATCCTTTAGGCAAGGGATGCATAAAAATCGTTACCAGAATACACATGGGTGGGGATTAAAACTATATAATCAAGCAGTTTTGAAAGAAGAGGCTGAAAAATCAATGCTTCTAAATCTAGATGAAGCTAATGGACCATGGATAATGACTGTGTTTAGTGTGCCGTAGAAAGATGTATTTTTCTCTAAAGAGTTTTGTTTGTTTTCCATTTTCTCTCAGAGTAAATTGTTTGTTATCCAATTAATTTTTTTATTGCTCATTAATTCTTTTGAGGATGGCCTGTACATACCATGTATCAGAAACTATTAGAAGTTAAAAGATTTGAATTTTTACTATTCTGATTAAGGGGTCTGCCTAGGTTTCTTTGCTTTTAAACTCATCTTGTATGTTGATTTTAAAAGTTTTGCGTTTACATGTCAATAAAGATGATGTAAAAAAACCTCATTATTTTACTTTATTACTTTTCATACTTTAAAAGGCTGAATTAAGATAAGCTGAATATTCACTTCCATATAAATATTTTGGATACCTGGTTTGAATTCGTCCTAACAATAGCAGGGGTCAAAGGAATCCCTTTCAATTGCGGTTAAGATTGACATATCAATAATAAATAATAGGCATTGTGGCACATGCCTACGTAATGCAAGATTAGGTGGGCTCTTCTAAATGGTGTGTGTGTGTGTGGGGGGGGGTAGTCAGATTTCATGGTCAATTTTGGAAGCCATTCTGATTTATTTTCCTGGTCCTAGAAAGGAACAAGGCTGTAAGAAATTGAATCGTAACATAAATCGTAAAGGAATTGTAAACAAAGCCCTTTGGCCGTTCATGGGCTTGTATCCTGGCAGTACTAAAGCCTTACATACAAGTCCATAAGTTTTTTAGGGCAATGGCAGATTGCGACCCTTTTATGTGAGTGGTACAACATGACCGCCCTTCCATGGCCTTATTTTGTGACCCCGATAAAAGAAAAATGGATGTATAGGGAAAAGAAGATCCAGTAAAGAGGTTTAGGGTTTTAATGCCATACAAGGAGACATGCATGCCGACAGAGCTTTCAATGTGCTGGTCTCATGTATAATATATGAGCTGTCCCAGGCTGTTATGGTGGGTGTTAAGGTATTCAGGGCTCGAAACACTTTTTTTCTGCTTACCTGCACTGGTGCAAGTAACATTAAAAATACCTGCACCAGACAAATTTTACCTGCACCAGCACCACTCTGAATCAAGGAAGTATGAATCATACTAAAATTCTTCAGGAACTGTTGCTATTTTTTCTTTCAGACTTTACAGGTGGTATAACAGTCAATGCAGATAATAACAATCTATATGCTCCTACATGTACATTATAGGATATTTAATGTATAAAATCCAGAACATGGACCAGTGCAGGTTACCGTAGTTGCAGGTATACACTAGAAATACCTGCACAGCTCCAATTTTACCTGCACTAACCTGCATATGCAGGTGGTATTTCGAGCCCTGTGTTAAGGTATTGAACCATACCGCTGCAGGTTGTGAACTGTTGTGTGCTTTTATGACAAGTTGTCCTATCCATCTCAATCAAGGACGGACTAGTCCATTGCTCATTCTGGAAAGGGTGGTTTCCCTTTTTTTTGCATTTCGTATGATTTTTTATCTAATTTGAGAAGACAAAAAAATACTCCAAATTGAGTTAATTGATGGTATTTTTGTGAAGACTTATAATATTGATGAAGACTTTTTATCCATTTCATTTTATTTAGTCAACCCCCTTTTTGGTTTCAGTTTCTTTCACCATAGATTGTTTTTGACCCGATTTCATATTCAGCATTTTGTATTGAGCAAATGACTGAAAGTCAAATAGTTTGTATGAATGTACTGATTGTTACATTGCTTAACTAATGTAGACTAGTACAGGGTTCAAAAATGTAGTTAACTTTATTTATGTCCAACAACAAATGAAAGATCAGACGTACATTCCATATAGATACTGTTCTTTGTCGACGATAGTGCCTTGTGACTGAACTATTGTGAATTGTGAAATGCCACTGTTAGTCAAGCATGTCATTATTTTGTGTTTGTACAAAGTGGAGGTAAATCTAACATGAAGGAGAAGCTGATACCTTCTGTGATCCTGGATCTTAGCTGGGTTCTGCTTTGTAAACTGGAGCTGGGATGTTCCCACACTAGTCTGGTTTGGCTTGTGATCCCATGCAAGTCATTGTGACGAAATATTTTCTTTTTCTTTGAATTTCTCATTATCTCGGAGATCTCAATTTTATTCCGTTTTAATATGCAGACGACCACTTTTCTGAAATGGAAACCCCTTGCTTTGTTACGCCTTGATTGACTGTTCCCGAGAAATTTATTCAGGCACATGTCTAGTGATTCCCAATCTAGAAGGCAGAATAGTTGTTATGTTCGATGTTACACAATAGATAATCATACATTATATACATGTATAAAAACAATAGATAATCATACTTGATATGCATGTAAAGGTAATGTTTGTTTTACCAAGATAGAACCATGTGATATACAAACGATCTAAGGAACACAAAGATCCGATTTTGATGAAGATTTTTATCTGAAACCTGAGTTCTCTACACCCCCCACCGTCATTCCTCACACAATGGTTCTATTTGCAACAAAAAATGTTTATATTCTATCAATGGTGTGTAGTATTTTACATCACTTGTCTGTTTTCTGCTAAGCATCACGCCAAGGAACAGAGTTGTAAATCAAGATATCCAGTGACTCCTTCGTGACAAGTTTCCGTGTCCTAGACCGTCTGGTCTCTTGTCTCCCGATCAGGAACTTGGGGCATTTGACGGTCAAGTTCTCAGGTTACTGTCGCTATGTGGTTGTGCAACATTCCTACCCAGTCAGTATTTCATACAGAAACACTACGGCTCGTTAGGTTAGGTACCCACGTACATCATTGGAGGCATTCGGAAGGGTTTTTTGCCTTCCACTGTTACCTTACTATTGTTGATAACTTACATTATTCTTTTAGATAACTATAATATTGACTATACCTCTTTATTCCTTTGTTCTCAAAATTTGTAACAGACAACATTCATTCAAATAGTATGTATTACAGCAAGGAATGCGATTAAACTTTTAAAAGGTCCTTGTTTACAGTAATCTTTATTTGTAACTTCCAAAAGTCTGCTTATTTGCAAACACTCTAAAAAACATGTTAAATACATGTTTAAGCTTAAATTAAGGTTTTGTATCTACCAAAAGTATAATGATTTTTATTTTGGGCAAAGAAAAATGAAGGCAAAGTGTTTGTTCTGTCTTGATGTGATCAAATTATGCTGAGAATATGTTGCAATGTCTTGCATTTTTTCAAAGACATGATGTCACAATGTCCCAGCATATTGTACTGGAGAGCAATATATACCTATGGTGGGTAAGTAACCGTGAATGTAATGTGTCCTTGGGTACCAAACATGCTACAAAAGATTGGCCTGTAAGTACATTTTGTGTAACTATAACTTCCTTCTCACTGCCTCCCAATGCATGTAAAGCTATGCTTGAGCAGGGCGGGCCTTTGTTTGCCCATAGGGTGGAGCTCCATTAAGAAATGGGTGTGAAAACAGCTTCGCATCTTAGCGTGATTAAGAAAGAGAGCGGTAGATATTGTTCACACAGGTGGAAAAAAAGAGTCAGTTACTTATGATTACCACAAAGAGGTTTAGCTCATACAAAATGCATAGTAAAATTGAAACAAAAAATGTAAGACTAAGAGGTTAGAAGTAAGCTAATTGTTTGACAAGCTTTCTGGTTAAAACCTCTTGTTGTGTTAAAGAAGGTGTGCATTGACCAGCTACTGGGTGTGGGCCAGTGTGTCCACTTGTTTGGTCAACATAAATAACACTTGGTAACATTTGGCAGGTTGTTTCCTAGATACCGCCCCAGGGATGTTGTCGCTATTTTCTGCGTAGTAAAATTGATTTCAAAACTGAAATAGCTTGAGTGGATTTTTTAAGTTATTGTTTTGTGGCCAGGTATTGACTTCAGATGGTTCTGAGTCAGATTGTTCAAGAGATTGTTGCTGGAAACTTTATCTATTCTGCTGGAAGTAGAACAAACATTAGGATAATTAATTAGCTATGGTGTCCTGGTGGGGGGACTGACCAGGTCTCGGGGGGATAATGTCCCAGAAACCAGGACAGATTCGGGTACAGACCAGAGCAAGGGATCCAGAATTATTAAGTCCTAGTATTAGTAGTATTAATGCTTTATGTCCACAGTTTCGAAATAAAGCAATTTTTTAGCATGAAAAGCCCCAAGGTACAGGCCTTTGCTGGAAAAATAGTTGTTTCGTAGGAGGAAGTAAATGTCCACATAATGACAAATTGATTGAGATAGAAAGCCTCTGAACTCTAGCCTTCTGCATGTTGTTAGTTTAAGCCAGTAGATCTGTTCAAATAACGATTGAAAACAACAACTTTAAGCTGGGTATGCATGAAACGCTACATATGAAGTGGAAAAGGCATTCACTTCTGTGCTCTTTGCTGTAAATATTTGCAGATGACTTCCAACATGCGTCATCACGCTATGTTCTCTTGTGTAGGGTAAAGGGGAGCAGTCAGGCATAAAATCAAGCTGTCCAATTATTTCAGCCATATTTGTAGTACGTAAAGTCATGTACTATAGTCATTGCACAATGCTTAACCTCTGTATAGTAACATTACTTGAGTAATGTCCTGTTGTTCTTGATGACGTTATTTAAAAAATGAAGGGTTTGAAAATTACAGAAAAATTTTTGTTGAGATACTCAAAAGGAAATGTCATGAATATTGATGCTATAGTATGCAAATAATGGGTCAGAACAGATGCTGTGTTGTTTTCCCAAGTTTATTTACTTTAAACAAAAGCTTTCTATAATTGGAAGTTTCCTTTGTCACAAAAGGCATCATTGTGATTCAAATTGTTTAGAGAGCACCTTGTTTTACATATGAAATGCCCACCTTATTTGAAAAATAAATTGACATTGTTCATTGCATGAACAGATTTCTCACCACCAAATGTGGGTATTTAAGAATTCAAAGTGAAATAGGTAACATATGCAGCTGGTGATGACACAGTGTTTGTATTGTATTCAGTAGGAATGTATTATGTAAGATAAAAGGATAGATTTATTCATAAAGTACTTATTCTAAATGCAGCAGAATGAGGGTAAAGGAAAGGATATAGGAAAGGTGTTATTTCAGGTGACTAGTTTGTGTGCAGTTTTCCTTTCTTCATTGTGAGTTGTTACCTGGTTAGTAAAGCCAAGGAGGCTGTTAAAGTTAAAAGTTAAACCCTTTCCGCACCTGATCTGTTTCCTTAGCCCTGGGCCACACAACGCAATCACTATAGCAGGGGGCTAGTCCACTGGTAGTGGTGTGTGTCCAACTTCCATACTCTTTCCCGAATGCTGAGTTCTAAGCAGAGAAAGCAGCATGTACCATTTTTAAAGTCTTTGGTATGACTCGGCCGGGGATCGAACTCACGACCTACCGAATGCAAGGCGAACACTCTACCCACTAGGTCATTGCACCTGTAATGCAAGGAGGCTGAATAAGGGCTTATTCAACCTCCTTGGGAAAGCATGTTACCTTGATGAGGGTTGGACATCCAGGTAATGATAATTAAAGGTACGTCAAATAGCAGTTACTCAAGCAACTGGATATGATTTTATAACAACAATTGAGTCTTTTGCATCAACTATTGTGGTCTCAATTGTTCACTGTTGTGAGTATGCTATCCACTTTTGGCAGGATGTTGTTTCTAAATATACAAACATAAAAACAAAGATATGTTTCGAAATTATATCCTGTTGCTTGAGAAACCGCTATTTGGTGTTTAAAATATTGTTTTTCAGAGTCACAGCTTGCAAGTTGTGTAGAACTCTTGGTGTAAATTCTCTATTCCTAACATTATATGGCACAGTTTGACATGGATGTGTTATACCCAGGGCTCTAGCCAGCGTCCGCGAAATTTGCTGCGTCTGACGGAAAAATTCTAAAACCAATCCGTCAACCTTGACAAAAATCCTTTGTGGAAGCTACAGGCGGTTTGGGGATGCCGTCCACAACTGTAAAGCCACACACTGTTTGTGTTGCTATTGTTATGATTGTTGACAATGTGTGTCGGCGCCCTTTCGCATACGATAATCTCATTAAAACCCGTTTTTCAAGGTCTCAATGGCAACATTTACTACTTTGTAGTGTCATAGGGAAAATGAATTTTCACGGTTTTCACGACGATTGTAATTGGCTGACGTACAAAAATTTCGAGCTGGCTAGAGCCCTGGTTATGCCACACCTTTCCCACCACAAATGTTTCACCTTTGACTCACCTGTGCTAAAGGGTGTGTCTTCTTTTCTGTAAAGTCAACAGGTTGCTAGGACTAAAACAACAAACTACGGTGTTGTTACAACAACCGAGTCATGTGCATATGTACATGTATGGGTGTATACAATACCTATCTATTGTCTCTAATAGTAATACATAGAACATAGAAAAGGAAGATGTTTTAAAGCAGATTCTCATCACATGGGCACTGTACTTAACCTGTATTCCACACAGCAATAGGTAAAAACTTGAAATCAAGATTTTTGTGCTCAATTTACCAAGGAGAGAAATAGATCACAGACAGAGAAATAGATCATGAAACTCACGCTAGCTGGTGTTATGCAGATTGGGGTAATTACTAAATTAGCACTTCCACCTGAAGCTGGCCCTTCACACCTGAGGTGATAATGTCCTCCCACCTACTACCTGTAACTGTCCTCCAAGCAGAGGTTGGGTCGCAAGGATAGTAGTGGCTAGTTATTACATTTAAAAGACTTGATCTATTTTGTTTTGAGGCAGAGGTGAGGGTTAGCAAGCTAGTAAAAATGCCAAACAACTTTTATCTCTGCGACCCAACCTCTGCAAGGAGAATACCTCCAAACCTCCTAGCTTGCCAGTTGGGGATATGGTACTTGTAAGTTGTATGTCACATAAAGTTTTAAGGTAAATGGGACAGGAAAAGTTGTAAACAAAGAAGACTGGAGAAGAAAGCCAGACTTCAAGGTCTCTGTTTGCAAACATAGTGTCAGGAACCAGAGGTGTTTACTTCATACTGGTTTGCACAGAAGACTCTGCCCATTGTTTGTAGAGGTATGTTCTTGTTTGCTCAAGAAGTGGTCTGCAGTCCTCAAGGTCATTTTGTTGTCTTCAAGTTCTACCTTGTGACCTCTTCAGCGTAGCAAAATGCAGACTCTCAGTAGTGTACAAATAGGAATTTCCAAATCTTGATATACAATTAATAAAACAAAGCAACTTTGTCAAGTTTAATTACAAACTGAGGTTTTTAGACTTTGAAAAACATTGGATTTCAAACAATACAATTCATACATGCCAACTGATTACAGTATCCTGTTGAGTTAATAAGAGTTAGCTTTATTAGATAAAAGTTGTGCATGTTTCTTCTTCTTCAAAATAGTTTTCCTAATCGTACATCTAAACTTCTGAGAGCTACAAACTGATTCACTGATTCAAGGTTCGGTACTCTAAAAAAAGGTCAAAACAAGTTTCTGGTAGGTAGTTGTTGTAGTTGGTGTGTTATCAATAACTTTATTTGGATCCATGTTTGGAGTTTATATTCTTGAGACTAGGATTTTACAGAAATGCACATACATTATTGTTTTGTCTGTTGTTAAAGGGATTACCATAAGCCCCTTTTGAACCAAAATCTGTAGTAGTGTTAAACTGAAAAACTTTTGTCATGCTTTTCTATTTGGCGCTTTCATACCCAAAACTTTGCTGCCCTTCAAAGCTACAGTCAATGATGTATGGGTCATACAGATTATATTCATCACCGTAGTAACTAATCTCCGTCACCATGGCAACGGGGAAGCCCGCCCATACCTCCAGATATCGAGGTTTATCCACTTTCAATGTCGTGTTTGTCCCAAAGGACTTCTTCGGTGTCCCTTTACACATGCCGAGGAATGGCATTGTTGTGGGGTAAATGTGTTGTCATGGATACGCACGTAGTTGGAAATGTTGATTTATGTGTAGCGAGTGTCAGTGTACTGGTACGAAACCTTTTTTTTTTCTAATTGGACCGGTCCGGAAAAATCGAACCTGAAAAAGTTGGTGGACCGGATGTTGGACCTATTGGAAAATGAACAGATTATATGATCATGAATTAACACGTTTTGGGACTGTTAAAGAAAATAACAAGAGCGAAGTAGAGTAGAGCCTATCATCATTTCTACCAAGTTTATCAATCGTCAAGAAATATTGACTAGTAGGTAGCACACTGTTTGGTTGTATTGTAATAAGCACAATGCCTTTAGGCAGACAGGGAAGGCATTCATATTGTCGCCAGTTATGGGCCATAATGCATGTACCAGTTACATTAGGGAGCTTAAAGTCGATAAAGCCCTGCCACCACGTTATTGATTTCTTGATGATAACACATCTTGCTGTAAGCGGAAACAAATCGATGATGGGGAAACATCTGGTCCTGTCATGTCAGTGATGAAATCATTTTTCTAGTCTGTGTGCTGTGTTTGTTTCTGATCAAGAAGGTTTAATAATGAAAAAGAAATCTTTATTGACACGACAAAAGTACAGCGACTTTCGTAAGGTCTACATGTATAACAACACTTACAGTACAACTAAACAGTCATATATTATATGGATATCTTTATTTGATACTGTAATTCACTTTATGTTCACGGTAGCAAAATTTCGCGGTGTGAGAAAAAATTAAGTGTTAACGGCACTCTATGTTCGCGGTGGCGGCGGTTCACCAAAAGAAAGTCGGCCTGTTTCGGCCGTGATTTGATGACAGCGCACGGAACGCAACAGGGCCAATGACCCCTGATATGTCGCAATCACATTTGCCGCATAGGCTGACGGGATACCCACGCCAAACACAAGCGACGCGGGCGCCATTTTGAAATATTTTCGGCGTGAAAGACGGCGCTAAGTTTTAAACTTTCAGCGTAATTTGTGGACACAAATTGTACACAAATTGTACACAAGGAGGTGAAGAGTTTATCTCTCCGATATTTACAGTAGTTCCAACTCAGAATTATGAAACGAACGTCTTTTTTTCGGCATGTAAGCGGAGTTTTGTTTGCCACGTTTCTAGTCGTAAAAATTTCCCCGCTATTATTGTTGTGAATCTTAGTTGCTGTAATTCCATAGCCATTACTTGTATTTGTAAAGACCGGTACTACTCAGTTTTATTTTTTGTTCTGTTTTTAACTTGTAGAAATCTAGTTAAACTATGATAATGTACTAAGTAGATTGTTATCGCAGCCATGTCACGGCGTGTACGTAAGTTTTGTTAGTAAACAAAGCCGATATGTTTCTTTTTCCTCCGGTCGCCGGTGGCACATTTCTATACAATAATGACTCCCTGTATCGTATATGTGTTGAATCAACTTTTATTTTTACAACATACTGGTATTTCAGTAAATTCGCTGGTTTATTTGTACTCATCACCTGAAATTCCGCGACTTTGTTGAAAATTCCTTTGTCTAACGCTTGGCTTGGGTACCGCCATTTTGTAACATTTTTTTTATGTATCGCTAGCTGTAGTTGTACAAATATACGAGTCATTTTTTGTACTAGTACTAGTACTTTCAGTGATGATCCTGTAGTAATTCCTTGCTTGAATAGCACTGTAGTAGTTTTTTAGTTTGTAAATGTACACATGCTGCCTGCTAGCGGCGATGTAAACAAAATAGCGGTTTATGTTATCGTAACGTAAACATGAACATAAGTAAAAGAAATGACACAATTTTGTGCTTGTAGAATAAATGTTTTATTTCTTGAGGAGAATTTGTGTTTGAGTTGTTATTGTGGCGATCGTTGCGTGTTGAAAGTGTGTTGTGTGAATGGATAAGACATTCGTAACGTACTAGTAAGTACTAGTTCTAAGTACTTGGATGGTAGCGGAGAAGGGGGAGGGGGGCGAAAGACGAATGATTTTTTAACGGCAATGATAACTTCGCGGCACAGACGTCACCGTGAAAACCGTGAACATAAAGTTACCGTTAATAAAACAGGAATTACAGTATCTGTTTGACCTCTGACATTCTACTTCTTGCAG
>NC_049997.1:7538628-7562242 GCF_000003815.2 Branchiostoma floridae
ACATGATTTTTGAGAGGTATTGTGGTATTTTTAAAACCCAATTTGGTTACTAGATTTAGAAAAAAATCTTTTCTTTTCCTTGTTAAAAAAACTTATCAAAGAAAATATGAAATTTTGTTCTTCCAAAGTTCCACTGCAATGAAATTCATTCTCCTTGACATTAAGGTTTTTATCTCAATGTCATTCTGATGAAATAAAAGGATTTTTTTTTTCAATTTGTATTTCCATACGAAGCCCTTGTTGGTGTGCTTTTTTAATGGAATAGCCAAGTTGTTTTCCTCTGTTATTTTGCCTTCTTTTGAGTAAACTGGAATCTTTTCCGCAGATGAACTGTTTCAGTTTCCGCTGCTCCTGTTTCTGTTCCTCTCGCTCTCCTGGTCACCCCTCCTCCTCCGACAGACCCAGACGAAGGTAGACCCTGCCCGCGCACGACTCCGTGCATGAGCGCGTGAAAGTGGCATGCCCAAATACAGTCAGCAGGATGAGCTGTCTCACATGTCGCAAAAGGCCTGAGTCTCCAGAATTGCCTGAAATCATCAGGTAGAAATTAGAGGACCTGAGTTCAATGTCGTCAGAGTAACTCAGGCCAGAACAGTTCATTTTCTTGGTTCCTGGACACCTTTATGTAAAAATCGAGTAAAAAGACAGGTTAAAAACCAAGGCGGTTTCTTATTGAAACAGAGGTCTGGAAGATACACTTGGATTTTTCTCCAAGCAGCTGTTGAAGTGTGGAAGACCATAACATTTCCTGACTGTACTTGCAATTAATTGTAGACTTTTCTGACAGTCTCTTACCACCTTGTCAGAAACGCCTATCAGAAAAAGTTATAATCTTCCACCTTACATCTGCTTAAAGATTTTTCCAGAAATTTCTCTCCTCTCTGTTTCTCCATGTTGGTCTTTCATCCAAAACTGAGAACCAAGAAATGGACTTGGTGAGGCCTTGCTGGGGAATGATTAACTTGCCTGTTCAGGGCTCAAAGTGCCAACCTACAATCTACATGTACAATTGGAGAAGCAAAATTAGAAAACTTTGTGGAAACTTTGTGAAATAGTTGTGGAAACATGTCAATTGTTTCCTTTACCAGTCAAAACTTACCATTTAGACAAATTTTCTAAGAAATGAAATTTCATCATCGATGGTGACTTTGATCGAGTGTCCCATCCACATGAAACTTCGAAAGTCAAAAATTTTGTTCAACCATTCTTCATAATTTTTTTAATAATCTTAAGCTGTCACAATTCTTAATTTGGAATATTGCAGGTGACATTTTGATGCCTTTTCCATTTGATTAATACCTGTCAGTCATCACGTCTGCGGGTTGTCAAAATGTGATTTCAAGGCCGTTACTAAAAGCATGTCTGCTTGCTTGTGGTCAGTGTGCTAACGTGACAGCAATGCATGTTGTGTCAGGTTGTAGTGTCGTCTGTGTGAATTAATTTTAGTTCAGGTAGTTTTTCTAGGATTTGTCACGTCAGTTTACCATGGTTGTGTTTTTGTCCGAAAGCAAGTCTTGTAGACTGCAAATAGTATACAAAGAGGCGTATGTAATGGCTCCAAGCAGATGTACAGTGTTTGAGATTCGCTTATTTTACAAAAGAAAAGAAATGAGATGATAAAAGTTTGACTCAGATAAAAAGCAAAAGCTGCACATCAACATGTGCATATGAATGAACCAGCAGTGGTATAACTTCAACCATCCTTGAGCATAACACGCATGTAGCATAATAAAGCCAGCAAAAAAGGTGCAGATAATAAACTTTTAAAATGATCTAGAAAAGCAAATGCTTGTAGAAGCCATACATTTTGATAGAATGTATGGGTAGAATACTAAAATTATACTAGAAATTAAAGTAAGCCAAGCTTATGTACAAATGTATCAACAAACTAGCACTAGTGCCAAACTGCAGCTATATATGTACAAGATCAGAAAGTATGACTAAGTCTTGCTCCGTTATCATCATCATCGTGACAAGCTACACATGTAGTTGCTGTGATCTTCTTGACTCTAATTCCGTAGGTTGTGATACAGCCAAGAACTGATCACGGCCATCACCATTTGTTGGTGTGGAATGATGCTCTCTCCTGAAGCGTGAAATGGAAACATGTTCAGCCCATTTGTAGACAGCTTCCGTATTGATCCAAAGGGTGTCTGCACTCATTGCGTGTCTGAGTAAAGTGCCAAACCGCACGTAAAAATGATGCAAATGGTCTCAAACACACTAAATCAAGTACAGTGTGTAGTTTTAAATTCAGAAAAGTGTGAATATGTCAAACTGTTATAGGTATAATTAAGGGCATTTATCAAAGATTTAAGCAGAAAAATCTTGATAAAAAGTAACCCAGTAGAATAATAACTTAAGGCTTTTCAATCTGTCATAGATTCATTTTGTAGTTCTACTAGGTATTCTGAACTAATTATTCCATTATCCATGTAAGACTAATACTAAAATCTATGTGTACATACAGCCCTGTCTGTGTGCTAATGTGTGTTTCTTGCTGTTAGTAAGCTAACCTCCTTTTTTAAATCCCTTCCTTTGCTGCTATTTCTTTCTGTGCTTTCATTTCCTTCCCAAACATATGCGTGTTCTATCCTAACTTCCAACCTAATGTCTATATTAACATTGAACTCCGACTTTCTTGGCTTCTTTTCATATTTCCTGTCGCTTGCCCTGTTTCTCTCCCCCTTGCACCCCCCTTCTTTTGGCGCATACCCCCCCTTCTCCTTGTTACCCCTTGCCCTGTTTCTCTCCCTCTTGCACCCCCCTTCTTTTGGCACATACCCCCCTTCTCCTTGTTATCCCTTGCCCTGTTTCTCTCCCTCTTGCACCCCCCTTCTTTTGGCACATACCCCCCTTCTCCTTGTTACCCCTTGCCCTGTTTCTCTCCCTCTTGCACCCCCCTTCTTTTGGCACATCCCCCCCTTCTCCATGTTACCCCTTGCTACCCCCTTGTCCTGTCTTACCCCCTGCAGCGTGTGGACCAGCCATTGACAATGCTCATACAGGCGTACATGTTGCGATATGTCAGACTCAAGGTGCGTTATAACATGATATACACTAATCACCACGTATGTCATCACATTTGTTAAATGAACAAGCACCATTCACAAGATGAGTCACTTGATATTTTCTGCTTGCTCAGAAAATCCTACACCCCCTTTACAATTGAGGAAAATCAGATGTACATGTAAAGTTCAGAAACATAATACACACACAGTATATCAAATCAATGTTTTGCCTCACATTTTAAAAAAGTTTGTGTCTTTATCAAGCAAAGTCTACCTATGGATTATAGTATCTTTGCTATATTACAGTATTTCTGACCCTATCTTCCTCCATGACCACAATGAAAAGTGGCCTGCAGGCTGACTTGAGTTTTGTATGAATTAACACTTTAGAAAAAGGCTCAAATTTACAAGCAAAAAGTCTTTAGGATAGCAGTCTGTAGGACGGCATGTTTAACATGTTGACATCCCTTTTTTCCACATCTCACCACTACCAGTAGATTAGCTTTTCAGTACATCAATAGTCTTAACTGAATCGATATATACTTGGTTTCTTACCACACCCCACATAAAAGGTGTCTTTAAAAAGAGCCCAAAATGTCCGTCTGGCCATTTTCTAAAACGTGCTGTATCGAAAAAACGCGATGTATAAGCTGTCATCGAAGCAAGCCGTTTAAGAAATCCAACACGGCATGCAAGAAAGTCCCACAGAAAGTTCGAAGTATTGATTTGTGCTAATTACATTGGCCACCTGCTTAGACAGTGTGCCAAACTGGTAACTGCTGTATAGAGAAATACATTATAAAATTCAAACATCAGTGTTTCATGCATGTCAGTTTGCTGTACAAGACTGAAGGAACATGCACTCACTCAGTCTAGCCAGCTGTTTTGTAACAGTTTGAAAGCCACTGCATAGGAGCCCTTTATTACAAAATAGCAGTTACTGTGGGATTAGGCCGAATATTGCCATAAAATCTTTTAAAAAATCAGCATGTCATGAAAATGAGCTAAAACTTGCAATGCATGGATAGAAAGTACTGTCAAACAAAATATCTAAATTCTCCAGTGATCATATCAATCTTGTGTAACATGAGTAACATGTGCAAGTTGTCAAGTGAAGTAAGTTATCTAAAATGACCTTCATGATCACGACACAATATGCACTTTATGATTAATGTATATCTTGCGATTATCGTCTTACTTTCACTAGGTTACTTGTATTGTGATGTAAGACTTGGTATAACAATTCACAGCACCAGTGACTGCAGATAACCTTATGCACTATGAAATATAGAGTATATTTTTGCTGAATTAAAACACAATTATTACTTAACTCAAGCATTGTCTGTCCAAGTCTACTAAACTTGTCAAGTAATTGTCGTGCACAATGTTTGGTAGGTTTCTTGCATGTGCAATGGCAGGGAGCCTGTTGTGCATGTTCTCTAATTGAGCATGAGTCCACCATGTTTGTTGGAATGACCTTCGTATTGTCCTTGGTCACCTTTCATAAGCTTCAGTGTCTGTAACAATAGAATTAGAATTCAGAGCTGATGTAATCTCTGATATAATATTACTGTTTTTATAAGGTTTGATTTACCATGTAGCTCTAGTACTCACATGTACATTTCTGTAATAGATTTCAGTTAGTATAGTATTACATGCATACTTTGTGCATTCATGAAAATTTTAAGGTACTAAGAGTGTTTTGCAGAAGAATATCATACAAAATGAATGTTCAACCTTTCATTCTAACGTCAAGAGTACATTATGACATTAATGATTAAAAAGTTATAGATAATAGAATCAAGTAGTGAACAGAATTAGCTTTCAACTTTCAGTTGACTCTTAGTCTTACTTATAACGTTACCTGAATGACATGCAATAATATCTAGAATTGCGTATCTGTTTTTGTCTTCAATAACAGAATCATGTTTAAACTGAAATTTGTCAAAGGTGTTTCAAAGAAAAGATAACTGTAACGTTAGTTCACCTTTATCCAATGGGTAACCTATATACGTTATGTGAAAAAAAACAGAGCATTTAGGATATCAGTTCAACGGACGGCGGTTTCAAAGTGCAATACTTTGAAAATATTGCATTTTGAAACCACTACTATCAGTGGACTTGATATTACTAGTAGATATCCAGTTTTCAAATACAATGGATATAGGTCACTCCATGGATAAAGGTGAACTGACGTTAAATATTGACCTTGATTTAAGGAATGTGAAGTCCATGTTAAGAGTCTGACAAATTCTCTCCCTTTACTACAGTGGTTACGCTCCTTCCGGACAAAACGGCTACCAAAATGGCTTCAATGGGGCCAGCCGACCCAGTGCCAAGGAAATATATGGTAAGTACAGAAGTCATAATATTAGAAACATTCATAGTTGGACTAATTGACTTAATCAAACAAAGAAAACTAATTTCTAAGGCATTGGTATTCCATGAGAAAACTAACCTTTTAGTTTTACAGATGTTCACATATTTTGGCTTGTAGATGAAGGCATGATATTCATTTAGACTTCAAGTATAATGATGTTAAGCAGAGAACCAACAATTTCAAAAGGATCTGAAAAAGAATATGTTGGCCTATTCCATTAAACCAGAATATCATTTTAAAATTTTGTTTCCAATATAATTACAATTCAAAATCCTTCTGTGAAAAGGCCTGTATCTCAGTAACAAAGATAATTTTTTTATAAGAACGGATTGAGTTTTGAGATGACCCCCAGAGAGGTCCCTGATATGTAGGTGTTGACATTTAACAGTGTTTACTGGTCCATTTTTGTCCGAGCTGAACTTTAGGACTGCTCCCTTTATGTTTAAAGTCTATATTAAGGCACAAGCAAACTGGGTAGTAAGCACTGGAATTACTAGCCACAATATTACAATGCACGGTGAGCTACTGAATTTAGAACTGGAATTTGTTAGATACAGCTACAATTATTGGAAATGTTTATATGATCTTTATCACGTTTGTTTGTCATATGAGATATATCTAGATTAGATACAAATATTCCTTTGGGTATAAGCAAAACATATTCCATTTTGGAGTGAGTAATAACAAGCAATATAAAGGACATGTTGCTAATTTGTTATATTTGTACTGACAACATTTCACTTACAGAAATCCTATCAGTCATGGACCCTTGCTTCAAGGAACTTGCTTGCATGGAATGTTTTGTTATTGTGATGTTCCCCTGTGTTTGAAATGGCCAATGATTGTGTTATAGTACATTTAATATAACCCTGTAGCCTGTTCCCATGTCCAACCCTTCCCTAATTGTTGTGAACATTTCTCCATTTGTACGTACCCTGATTTCTGCAGACGAGGAAGGTATGTCTCCAGAACATGGTGGTGCTGCACTCTGAAGACCTGCATGCAAACCTGCATGAACCTGTACCCTCTTTCTTTCCATGGGTCAATTTTTTGGCTGTCATTTTTTGCAGCATACGTTTGTCCTCAGCCTGGTCTCCTCTGTTGATGGTATCTTGTATGTTTGCTAGACTGTGTTGCTATTATTGCATTTTGTTTGTAATGCTAATTGAGGCATGAATTTCAGTTGTGCAAAGATTGTTTTTTGTGGATTTTTTTTGGACTTTGTCACCCAGAATTGCCTTTGATACAGCAATTATTGCAACAGCAGCTACTGCAAGGATTATTAAATCAGCCTCTAAAAAAATGTTTAATAATAGAGAAGTTTATTTGCAAGTTCGTGCCCAGGGCTAATTGCAAGTACATGGTATAAACATAGTAGATATACAAGTGACAATGAACAGTTATGAACAATATTCTACTGTACTACTAGAGTTGGCTATTTCTAAACAGGTTGGGTTTGACTTCTTTTTTGGAAGCAGAGGGAGACGAATAATATGCATAATGCAGGGTTGCAGACCCTAAAGTTGTTTTTGATAAAGGCTGATATAACAATCCTTATATATATATATATATATACAGTCATAGTACTCATACAGAATCTAAGTTTCAATTACACACATTTAAGATTTTAAGAAAACATACAGCACATCATGTTTTATTGTATCTGACTTTTTTCCACCAAGGCCTTGCATCCTGGATTTTACACGGTTCATTCACTGTAGCTTGATACCAATTTTTATTGCATCTATTGATATTCACTGCTCTACATTTGCCATTGGTGTTATTACTACTCAAGTTAGCCTAGAGTAAAGCTTATGATATCTATATTTGTGGATATGTCGGGAGGGATCTGGAACGTTGGCTGCGGGACACCCGTGGTGCTTGCAGCCATAAACAGCTATATGGCCTAATGAGCCCTCGTTATATGCTAATGAGCCTTCCCGCAGTTGGAACGCATCTACACGCATGCGGAAGCTGTCGGGGACCCCTGCTAAGCTATTGGGGACCTCTGCTAAGCTATATCAGACGAATGCTCCGGACCTTTCGGGAGAAATTCTGCTGATATCTTTATGGCGATATTGCAGTTGCATCTAGATGCTGAAAAAAAGCTGTCGGTGAGAGGTTGTCGGCTCGCAGATATCGGGAAAAACTGTGTCTAGATCGTGCCTTAGCCTAGAGTAAAGCTTATGATATCTATCTGTACAATTACAGAGCAGCGTAAGAAATATGCGCAAGCTCGCGATGTGGGGGAAGAAGCCAGGAGCTTTCCCGTGGAGGTAGGTGGATACCCCATCGAGGTACGTGCCCACTTTCTCTTTTTCTTTTCTTACGTTACCTTAATTATCACATCTGTACATTCTTTGTTAATACCCCCGTCACATGTAGTGAAAATCGATCGGACGATGAGTCTGCGAGCTGTAAATTACGAGGATGCATGACCTTGATGCCAACGAAGAAATGGTAGAGTTCCCCCTTTCCCGTCAGGGTCATGCCTCGTAATTTAGAGCTCGCAGACTCGTCGTCCGATAGATTTTTGCCACATGTGACGGGGGTATAAAGAGATCAGATACGTTTTGTGTTATCTTTGTTGTGGTTTTGTCTTCCATTCTTACCATATTGTGTCACTGTTTCCCAGTCGTAGAATTTCATAGTTCAATTGTTTTGTGTTCCCCTGCATGTTTTTGTGAGTTTTGTTGTCAATAGTTTTGTGATCTTTTAAACCTTTGTTGCATGAAGTAACTCCTTAAATTTGTAAACTTTAAGGTTCTTCTGGAAAATTTCTTAATTTCATCCCCCTCAGTGTACCCTTTGTTTTGCTTTCTGTGTTTTGTTTCGTTCACAAATCCATGGGCACTTTTTGAACTAACGTACTAAACAAGACTAGACCTAGACATTATGATATATGTGCTGTGTCTTTGTTGCTTATTTGACTTTTGTCCATTGACACTTATAGTTAAGTTTAATGGACGTGTTTAGAGGAAATTAAAGATATCCTTGACTTGTCTAACTATATAAAATGTATTTGGCAGAAAATAGCTTACAAATTAGCAGAAGAATATATATATATATATATAGAGAGAGAGAGACTGAAGAATAATCTTATGATATAGAAGAATCAGCAGAAGAATATTATTATAGAAGAATAGTCATTATGTAGACCTTGAAAGTGTTTTTAAGTGTTTTTTTTTTAAATGTCAACTGGTGTGAAAGATAGACTTCTACCTTGTTAACTAGCTAAACTGTTATTTGTAGCAAACCCTCTTGTAATTAGCCAGCAAAAGGGTATATCACCCCGAAAGGGGCAGTAGAACCCTGCCGTGTATAAGCATGTGCGAACATGTGTGTATGGCGGCTTTGAAAAGGTGTCCCTTGACACCTGTTACGCCATACCCTCCATTGTCATCATATATGGAGAATCCTAATAAATAAATAAATTTCCTTGATTTTCAGCACCTGGCCACGTACGCCATGGACCCCAAGAACGCCATGCTGACCATAGAGGATGGGGTGAGGAAGCTGAAGCTGATGGATGCGAAGGGGAAGATCTGGACTCAGGAGATGACCATGCAGGTGGACGAGAGGGCTGTCCTGCTCATCGACAACGAGACACACGAGGAGCTCGAGAACTTTCCTCTCAGCGGGTCAGTAGCCTGATTTAATCTCGCTTATAGCAGCCCACGCAACATCTGCTGGCCTCCGCGGGGAGGGGCCAGTTACTGCCCTGGACAGCAGAGTTTGTGTTACACAGACTAGCGGGTCAGGGTTTAGAGCCAGTCAAAATGTTAAAATTCTGTACCTACATCCGCCTTCTTGCAGTTATTTTGATCGTTGGAATCTGCTCTTGGCTATTGCCAATCACTTGATGTACAGTCACTACTACACAGGGACCTATTTCTTTCAAAAGACATGCTGTTAAGCCATGATTTCTTTCTTTAAATTTGGTCCACCATAAAAAGAGTAAAGGATCTACTGTAAATGCAGAAATGTTTGCCGTGTTTTTCTGTCTGCGTTTTTTTGTGGTGGCGGCAGCTGGCACTGGGATGATTTTTCCATTACAGTATGTGACTACTGTATGTGGCACTACCTGACAAACTTAAAACCACTGCAAACACTCCATTTTCTCCCTTTGGTGAAATGGAATACCCCTGAACTTAAATGAATTTTACTGTAATCCTTGTACATGTAAGTTTCCTTTTAGTGCCATTTAACATAAAGTTTAGTACCATTCAACATATGATAAAGTTTTGAGATGTGATAATCTCATCTATTGTGATGCTTAACATGTTTATCACAATTACTTGACGAGGAGTCAGACAAAGGATGTTTGTCAAATGAAAACGTTTTGTTTTGTCTGATGATTGACATTTGACCATGTTTTGCCCTGCCAGCATCACTATAAACAAGGCCGTGATGAACGAGGGGAACTATAACAGCATCCTGGTGCTGGCTGTGAAGGACCCCAACCAGAAGTTCCCAGACATGCACATGTTTCAGGTACGTAGTGAAGTGTAGTGTTTGTGAATGATGTCTTAGATCAGGGTTCTAGCCAGCATCCGTCCTTCCGTTCTTTGATAGAATTTTGCATTCTGTACTCTGTGACGGGCAAAAATAGGCATGTAAAGATATCAGCTGAACCAAGCTGAGTCTACTAGCAAAATTTGCGCCTCAAAATAAAGGAAATAATGTTTCAGAGGGGTTAGGTTTCAAAATTCCCAGGAGAGCATGCCTCCAAACCCCCTTAGGATCATATTCCATGCAGGGAACGACCAAAAATTTCAGGCTGGCTAGAACACTGCCTTAGATGTTGCATAGTCAATAGCCTGTGTTACGCTACGGTAACATTTCCAAACCGGTTTAATGCAGTTACTCCTGTTTTTGCCAGTCTTCCTTAAGATAGGCAATTTAACAAGACAGGAAGTTTTTGGCATTGAGCCAATGCTGTATGTGTACCCAGGCTTCTGGTGTCTACTGAAGTATAAAGAAAGTTGTCAGCATGACTGAACTTCTTGTTCTTGTTTTAATTGTTGGTAACAGAGTTCTAGTCAGTGCCCGTCCATCCGTCCTTTGACGGAATTTTGCAGCTGGTGACGGAAAAATTTTGCCCATTCTGTCCTCTGTGACGGACAATAATTGAAAGATATTAAGAATTATGTAAAGATTTTTAAAAAAATGAAATTTTGCAAAGATCTCCAGAAATTCAGCATAGTTACCAATGAACCAAGCTGAGTTACTCTACAAGCAAAATTTGCCCCTCAAAATGCAAGAAATAGCAAGGGTCTAGATTCAAAATTTTCCCAGACCCAGAGGATCGTTGCACTGTCCGCACAGTATTTCATGTCTCTGGCACTCAATTAAAAATCCAGGGAACGGAAAAAATGTCAGGCTGGCTAGAACACTGGTTAGTAATATCTAATTTGTTCCTCAGACGGACCGAATACCTGCAGATGTAATATGTAAGGACATCAAGGCAGCAATAGACGACTTCAAAAGCGGCAGAAAGCGTTACCGACCTCCGTCCTCTCGCGAGGACTTCAATCCGCCGCCGAGTCGGAGCGATCCCAGGCAGGATTCGCCCAGCGCAGGAAGTAGTTCCCGTATCCCTCCGCCGCCAGTGGTACCCGCGCCACAGCCCCCGGCGGGGAACGTAAAAAGGCAGGCGGAGGCGTTTGAGTCGGCCGCCGCCCAACAACAGAACGGGTACTCCTCCCCGCCAAAGAGCCCTCCCGCTCGGTCACCAAGGTACATTAGGTTGTTTATTTTTTTATCTTGCTTCGAAAATTTTTGAAAAAAGACAGAATACAGCAAAATATACCCAAAATGAAAGTTTGATATTTGTAAAGTTAAAGCCTATGGTGTCTGCTAAAGGTATATTTTACTTTTATTAATAGTGGCTCTCATTTAGGTAAAATCATGTGCCATCAGATGCAAGTAAGAAGAGGATGAATATTCTTCTGAATTACAAACTGCATATTATAACCATGAATAATATATAGGGCCTTAGTGTATGATATAAAAAGTTATTTGCAATTCACTCTTAAGTTTGAATTCATCAATTTGTATTCCAGCATTACAGAGGAAAACTTTATTGTGTCTAGGAGGCAATTGTAAGGATTGATTGTTAACACAATTTGTTGGGTGTAAGCAAAGGACAGCTGGAGTAAAAGGAGTAGATTAGTGAGATGTTATAGGCAGTTGAAGATTCAGACACTGCTGTGTGGTGGGGAATGAAGGAGTTAAGAGATAGAAGTTGAAAGGGGCATTTAAAGCAATGTCAATAAGCTGTTGATCAGGCTGATAGATGTAGTACATATAGCTCAGTAGTTGCTTTACAGTAGAGAAGTTGCCAACAATGCACACAGGTGCAACTTACATGTAAGCCCACACCAATTTATCACCCTGGATCCTGGACAATTTAAATTAATTTGTTTTAGAAAAAAGCATCACAAAAACAAAGGTCTGAGAGGAAAACTTGCATATGCTCTGTTCACTCCCAGAAACACAGTGTCAAAGGTTCAGACTCAGACATATGTTTTTGTGTTGATCTTCCAGATTTTAGATCCAAGAAACAACAAATTAAATTGGTGTGGCCTAAACTGTGTGCTTCCATGCATGTGTGTTACATGTTTGCATGCGCAACTTTAACTTAAGTAATCTCCAGGCAATTTTACCAGTGGCATAAGATAGTATCAAAGTTGGCTAATACCCCCCTCACAAGTAGCGAAAATCGTTTGGACACAGAGTCTGCAAGCTCTGAATTATGAGGAGGCATGGCCCTGATGCCGACAAAGAAATGGCAGAGTTCCCCCCTTCCTGTCAGGGTCATGCCTCTTCATAATTTAGAGCTCGCAGACTCGTCGTCCGATCGATTTTTGCTACATGTGAGGGGGGTATAAGGAGTACAGCTGGCCAAAGGGAGTCATCAGCCACTGGGTAGCCAAACACACTCCTAGGCAGCTTTTGATACTATCTTATCGTAGGATCTGCTTGGAGATTAAACCTTAAGGCTGACAAGCTTGTTTTACATTTTATTTCTTTGTGTTTGTGTTCCTATAATTTGATTTGTGTTTTTGCATGGACCCTTCCAGCCACCGAACAAAGACTTACCCCAATGTAACCTTGAGTCCCAAGTAAGTCGTTGTGTCTTAAAAGCTGCCTGGCAACATCTTAAAGCTTTTGGATGAGCTGCTCTCAAATCTTTCTTGTCCACCATTTAAGGTTGAAGCTTTTGTGGAGAATAACTTTCGAATCAACGCACTGCACTGGGATGCAAATTTCAAAAGTGATTAATTGAAAGAAGTACTGTATGGGATTGATCATGCACTGCTACCAACCATAGACTTTTTCATGGATCCCTTTGCTTGCTGGGAAAGAAGGTTCTTTAAATGTTGAATATCAACATTTTTTTGTACACATCCAAGTGTTTTAATCAAGCATCGTTTTGGTGACCGCCTGTCAAAAGTTACACATCATTCCCTATTTTTACCAGCATGTAACGGGATCCTTGAAAAGGTTTATACTTTTGCCGTGGTGAAAATTAGCTAAGGACTGCCCCTGCACGTCTTCACATTGTTTGCAATTATCCAGCTGCTCTGTAGTTGGTAATGATTAACTAGAACTCTATATATAGAGTTGGTCATGTACTATAGTTGTTTTTTTTTGTGTGTGTCTTTTGCTCTTCCGAGTCAAAGTTTTATTGCACAATTTTACTATACATAGCATTTGGCTCAAATAAGAAAATTTAGATTTGTCCATTTACTTCTGGCCATGAGTTAAAAATGAGGTTTGTTAAAAGGAGGTTAAGAAACTTGGCAATCATTTTGCACTCTACAAATGTGTTACATTCTTCCTTTGTTTGAGCTATTGCTTAAGTAAGCAAAATCTTTGTCTTCAAGTGTTTGCAAAGTCTCGGTCATTGAAGGGGCAAGACACAATGTGCAAAGTCCCTGGGTACTGTGAGATATGTGAAACTTTCACAACTGTGTGTGAGCCGTGCCAAACAGAAACTGGCCATGTGAAATAGTCCATAAAGTACTACTAGCCTCGTGACATTCTGAAGGGCGGAGTAGAATTTTGCACCTCCCAAGTTTACGGCATAACTCTAAGGTGGCTTCATTGTGTACATGGAGTTAGATCTTGCCTCTGCTTCTGTATTTGGTAATGGCCAAATGTTATTACGTCGTGAATTCAGGATGCCAATCGTTACAGCATGAGAAAAATACCAAGATTATTTTTACAATTGTAGACGACCATTTTTATCTCAGTATTTTCATGATTTTTGTTGTTACCTTTAAAAAGTAGATTTTCAATATTATTATTTTCAATACTACTATCACCTGAGTATCTGGGTAATAAATTTCACATTTCCTTTTACTTTTTATTTACTCATTATAAAAAGTCAGTTTTCTTACTAGGATATATTGAGAACCTATATATATTTTTTTCCATGTCTTGATGATCTTCTTGACTCTTCCTCCAGACCCTTGATGAGGGAGGAAGAAGACTCGCCAGAGCTCCAGGCTCTTAAGACGGACCGAGATGTTCAGATCCTGAACCACATCTTTGACGACATCGAGAACTTTGTCTCGAGGCTCCAGAAGGCTGCGGATGCCTTTAACGAGCTGTCCAAGAGGAAGAAGAACAAGAAGAGCAAGAGGAAGCAGCAAGGTCTGGACTTATTCCTTTAAAAAGTTAATTATATCATTATTTTGCCGTAATTGTGTCAAGTTGATATCTACTGAGCTACTGTTACAGTAATACAGTAGGTTCATGTGCAAACATGTCTTGTCTAAGTGCCTAGGCTGGGCACTCAAATGCTGCTTCTGTCTGTTAGGACTTATTTCTTGAAGCGTATCGTAATTGTGTCTTAAATGTGTTGAGGTATTGTAGCAAAAGTATCAAAAGTATCTCTGCTCCACTGTAATGTTCCTCCATGTTGTATGGTCCTGATCGCCTTAGCTTCTGTTGCCTTTAAACTTAGTCCTGTGTCTTTTATGTCCTAGTCATTTACTATGTATTTGCCGGGTAGTTATTAGCTATATCTTGAAATATCAGGAATGTAAATGTAAATAACTTTATGTGTCAGCATCAGGGCTCTAGCCAGCGTCCGTTTTTCCGTCAATTGACGGAAATTCGCTGCGTCTGACGGAAAAATTTTAAAAGCAATCCGTCAACCTTGACGGACAAAAATCCTTGGTGGAAGCTACAGGCGGGTTGGGGACGCCGTCCACGGCCATAAAAGCCACACACTGTTTGTTTTGCTATTGTTATGACTGTTGACAATGTGTGTCGGCACTCTTTCGCATACGATAATCTCATTAAAACCGTTTTTTCAAGGTCTCAATGGCAACATTAACTACTTTGTAGTGTCATGGGAAAATAAGTTTTCGCGGTTTTCATGACGACTGGAATTGGCTTACGGAAAAAAAATTTGAGCTGGCTAGAGCCCTGGTCAGCATCATTTTTCAGTTGTGCTTGAAAAAGTCTGACCATCCACAGTGAGAAACTATGTTGGTATAGGGCAATACATAATTATAGGTGGTTGGTATAGGGCAGTACTTAATTAATCTTCTTACTATAAATGTACTTCCCTTTTAACATTGAATCCTTCAGCTTTCCTGAAAGGAAAAGTATATATAATATAATACCTTTTTAGGGCCCATTGTCCAAGGTATACTTCTGTACATTTAGCTCTATGCAGAGTGTTTTTAAGTCTTCTTCTTAGCCATTTCATGCGCTGACCATATTTGATATTTCAGGTGAGGGTCTGCTGACAGTGCGCGCCCGCCCGCCCCCAGAGACAGACTACATCGACTGTTTCCAGAAGTTCAAGTATGCCTTCAACCTCCTGGCCAAGCTCAGGCCCCACATCCACGACCCAAACGCCCCGGAACTGGTGCATTTCCTCTTCACTCCGCTGGAACTGGTCATCGAGAGTTGTCAGGTACTACTAGTTCTTCCAATGTTATTCTCCTTCTATATTCATCCTCCTACACAGAGATCTAGACATCCAACAGCGAAACGGCCTGTCTGGATGTACCCTGCTCTTTCAACCGTCACCCTTAGTTCCTGACCGCCCTGCTTATAAATATGAATGAGCTTACCCTTCTATATGCAAGACCCCTTTTGAAAACTTAAAGGCCTATTCTCTGATTGGCTGACAGCTGATTGGGGGGGGGGGGCGTCCACAAGAACTAAGGATGACAGTTGAGAAAGCAGGGTACATCCAGACAGGCGGTTTCGCCGTTGGATGTCCCTGCGTAGGAGGATGTCTATATTTAGCCTTTAGCAAGCAGATGACTCCGTCTAGTACTACTAGATCTAAGTAGCAAGCAGATGTAACTGCTGATACATTTACCCTCTGAAGTTGCATGTTGTAGTGTTTTGTTTGTTTTTCCCTGTTTTTTTCTGCTACAAAAGCAACATTCCTTCCCTTGGTGCTGAAAGTTGTCAGCTGCTGAGTGGAGTGAAGTTACTGTATCATTTTTGTCTTATCAATGTTCCTGTAATTTTCAGTATACATGGTACAGCAGTTTCTGTAGAGCCTCAGTGATACTAATTTTGTCTGTAACTTGAAAGGTTGTGAAGTGATATGGAGAATTAAGAGGGTGAAATTTCTGATTGCTTTGTTCCTTTATTGTTATTCTCCGACTATATATGGCCTGTAACAAGAAGGTCTAACTACTGATGCACTTTTCCTCTGCATTTGCCTTTTATTTCTTGTGGCACAACAATAACATTCCTTTCCTTGGTGCTGAAATTACTATTGTGGCCTTCACTTTGAAGCTACTTCTTCCTTTTTTGGCGCATTTCTGCATTTTGCTGTGCATTTCTGCATTTTACTGTGCATTTCTGCTATTTTCTGTGCATTTCTACATTTTCCTGTGCATCTGTTTTTTTCTGTGCATTTCGTCCTTATGCTCTGCAGGATTGCTTTTCGCTTTGCATGTCTTCTATTTACTGTACATGCTTTTTGCTGACCATTTCTACTTTTTGCTCTGCATATTTGTTTTTTGCTGTACATTTCTGCTTTTTAATTTGCATATCTACTTGTTGTGCATTTCTGCTATCTTCTGTGCAGTCATTTATGCTCTTTGTTGTGTATTTGTTGGCTTTTGCTGCCATTTCTACTTTTTGCCACAATGGGATAAGTGCATTACCATCATATGAAACCAATTGCAACATCATGAAAGTGTACACAACAACTGTAAGATGTGCTTTGCGTCCTGTTTTAGGGAGTGGACCTTGCCAAGTCAGTGGTGTCGCCCCTCCTGTGTATTTCTACATTTTGGCAGAACTGGGAGAAACATTAGAATTAGTCTAATTTAAAACTACTTGCAATATCATGTAAATGTACACAACGACTGTAAGATGCGACCTTCAATTTACTTTAGGGAGTGGACCTTGCCAAGTCAGTGGTGTCGCCCCTCCTGACAGACCAGGCCATCGACCTGCTGAAGAACTGTGTGACCTCTAGGGAGGGCGACCTCTGGCTGTCCCTGGGGCCAGCATGGACTACCTCAAGGTCGGTTAGAATTTAACTCCTGCCAGGGTCGGACAAGTCCACTAGCTCTATTGTCCAGGGCAAGTGAAAGGGACGATCGGACAAGTGCATGTCCTTCCCTACTTACCCACTTGGGCAAGAAAGAATTTTCATGAGTGAGATTTTGATACTATTTTCTTTTCACAGTCATGGCATCGAGCATTGATCAACATAGAAAAATAGAGCCAATAAAAGAATTCCATTGCTGGAAGTGAAAATACATAAGCAAGTGAAAAGTTGGTTTGGGCAAGAAAATTTTTTATGTACTTGCCCGATAGGACAAGTGAATGTTAGAAAACTTGTCCAACCCTGCCTTCCACACCTGTCACTATGTAGGGCAGTGCCTTATTCAATTTCTATAGCCCTTTGGCCATGCAGTTGTGCAAGCAAATATAAATAAGCACTGTAGCATTGGGCCAATCTACTGGTGTTACATAAAGGAAAAGCCATATGGTGTTGTTTTATCTTGAAAGTTCACCTGTGTTGGCAGAATTCATGATAAAGATGGACCTTTTAAATTCTAACACGGTCAGAAGAATTTGAGTTAGACCCAGTTTTTTACTGCACAATGTCAGTCAAGGAGTGGTGTTGTTAATTACAAAATGTTAAGAAAACTTGATGAAAGACAAGAGACTCTTTGAGGTGGATTGTAAAATCAATCTAATCTAAAATTGAATGTTAAGTCAAGCGCAGTGTACCAAACAGCCTATTTTCCATTATCCGAATGAAAGCTCATCTGTGTTGCTAAATTCCATATTGAAAAAGTTTAAACTTTGTTCCAACACAAAAAGGAACTCACCATAAATTTTCGGCCAAACACTCTGACCTTCTTCAGATGAATGACTCGCTGCACTAATCCGAAAGTCGTCGGATGACGTCAGGTAGCAGCGAATCATAAATGGTGGGACGGCGAAACCTGCCACCATCACGGTTCAACGAGGGTTGATGTGCCCTAATGAAAATAGCCTCCTTGAAGCCCCTCACGAACCAATCCTATTTTGTACCATATCCAGGGCTAACTGGTCCAAGGACCAGTACGTTCCGCCGTACATCCCTCGTTTCCGTGACGGGTGGGAGCCGCCGCCCATCCCCGGGGAGAACAGCCCCATGCCGGTGAGCGACGATCTCCCCGCCGTGGTGGCGCACAAGGCTGCCGCTGTCGCCAGGGACGAGGAGATGAGGAAGTCAACAGCAAGAGAAGAGGTTTGTTTGTTTGTTTGTTTGTGGTATAAACGACGACCTCCCCGCCGTGGTGGCGCACAAGGCCGCAGCTGTCACCAGGGACGAGGAGATGAGGAAGTCAACAGCAAGAGAAGAGGTTTGTTTGTGGTATAAACGACGATCTCCCCGCCGTGGTGGCGCACAAGGCCGCCGCTGTCGCCAGGGACGAAGAGATGAGGAAGTCAACAGCAAGAGAAGAGGTTTGTTTGTTTGTTTGTTTGTTTATTTGTTTGTGGTATAAACGACGACCTCCCCGCCGTGGTGGCGCACAAGGCCGCAGCTGTCGCCAGGGACGAGGAGATGAGGAAGTCAACAGCAAGAGAAGAGGTTTGTTTGTTTGTTTGTGTGTTTGTTTGGCTGTGATATGAGTTATAAAGTAATGTTTGTTTGTTTTGTTTGTGGTGTGAAGTATAAAGCACAAAATAGTCAGTCCTGCCATGGGTGCAGATACCTAGCTAGCATTCAAGACAAAACAGCGTAGTGTTTGTTTGTTTGTTTGTTTATTGTATTAAGTACAAAGTACAAAATTGTCAATTCTGCCATGGGTATAGATCAAGTACACAGTCAGGTACCAAAGGATCAATCTTGATTAGATTTACAAAAACAAAACTTCCACATAGGATCTGTTGCTAGTGGAGCATTCTATACATATTATGCAAGATAGCAAGAGAAGAGATTTGTTTGTTTGGCATGTTTGTTTGTTTTGTACAACCATACTGCCCAACTAGCCAAAGGTATCTGCAAAGTTTCAATCCTAATCAATTAAAATTGTTAACTTTTTTTGTGCTTTTCTTTCCAGGCTGAAGAGCGCGGCTCCAACTATAGGGACCAGCCATCCAACAGGTTGGTTTATCTGTTTATCATTCAAGATTCATCATAGTACATCCAGAAGATATGAAGCCTTGAAACAGACAAGGGCGATAAGTGTAGCTACCATGAGTGTTGATGTCAAGCAGTGTGTATGAACTATCAACAGCTTATTAATAAGGAAACATACAGCAATGACTGGGAGGTTTGGAACGTTTATTCTGTATTGATCCAGTATTGAAGTTACCAATCATGCATGACTGTGTCAATCCTCATAGTGTGTAGATCTCTCCTTTTAGTTAGTATCTTATGCACTAATGTCTGTCTGTAATGCCACCTGTACTGTTCTGATGTCCAGTTCTGTCTTTAAACATTTTGTCTCACATCTGACTTAACTGTAACAGCAAGATAACTTCTATAGTACCGGTACCTTAGGGTAGACCTTATAGCTTTTCGTATTTAGCAACTCACCATGTGTTGTGTCTCTTCGCCTCCTCTTTGTAGCGGATACAATAGTTTTATGTCTGTTTCTTTTCCTTCCTCTAAACCCTAACCCGTAACCCCCTCTGACAGAAATTCCGACAAGCAGTCGGACAAACAATCAGATAAACAGTCTGATGACAAACAGAATAGTAAAGAGGAGGAGAGGTGAGTTTGAATTCACAGGTTTAGTATCTGTGATTGGTTGGAACACTCTGGGATATGTTTTGCCTATGTTTTGGTTGTTACAGTGTTGTTGTTTTTTTTTAGTTCAATACAAAGTGTATGTCTTGTATACATCTTACATTTATCAATCATTACTGTACAGTTATGCCTTGACTCGCTTGAGGTTTGCACTGCATGATCAATGCTATATAGAACACCATACATATGACTGTAACGTGCACTAAAAACTAGCATGTTTAAGGATATGTATGTCTTGTGTGTTACATGTATGTTGTGAGCTCTTAGCCTATTTAATTTTGAATGTGTTACACTTACAAATAGCTATCACTAAAAAGTAATCATTATCATGGTTCTGAATGGTTTGATACTAAATGACAACAGTGCGCATGCTGTGGTCACTTTCAAAACATTTTAAAAGCATTTAGAGGCACATATGACTGACAGGGTACAATTCAGGAAAGACAATCACTTATAAAAGACAATAGATGACCATTTCCAAAGTATTATAGTCCAGTTGCTTCGGTAACTATTATTTTGTGTACAAAGCTGTCTTTGTGAGAACTACATGATTGTACATATTCTCACTGGACTTGGTATACCCTTGCCTTCTTGAGAATTCTTTGAGATACCTGTGCAATGTACATGTAAATCTCTTCAAAGCCTTGCTTTGCCTTCTTTAGAACTCCAGAAAAACATTCTGATCACCATTCAGATCGGAATTCAGACCGATCAGAAAATAGGCGAAGGGAGAGGTAGGGCCTTACTTGGCTCATTGCACACCTCAGACTCGTTTCATTGACATCATTAACAACACACTTGCACGGTCATGGTTGTTCACATTGCATCAGAAGTATTTTTATTTTCATTTTTTTTTAATATTTTACACAAACTTACCTTTGGTGTCAGTAAAGAATGAAAAAGAAGAAATTGAAAATCACCACCAAGTCTTTTTACTCCTATTTTGTAACATACCAGGAATAGTTGAAAACAATCCATGACATCTACATGACCGATATTGCCAAGTCATTCCTTTCTGATTTCCTGCATGAATTTAACTGTCTGGATATCTAAATTCAAGTGCAATGTATCTGATTCATCTTCCAGGATCAAAGAGCACACAATTATGGACAAAACAAAATATGACACTGCATGTCTACCGTGTAATTATCAATGGTCAACTCATTTTTGCACTGCTGACAACGTATGCATTGTATACTTATCATCTTGCAAGTTGAAATTAATTACTTTTTAAAAGATTTCAACTTGTAAAGTAGGAACATATGCTACTTGTAGATATTCATAGTATCAACATGTATTTCTTGCTCTGTTCTGTCCAATCACTTGTTCTGACTTGTCTCTCATCTTCTACTCTTGCCCTTCCCTTTGTGACCTTTGACCTCCAGGACTCCGGAGAGAGATGTAGACAGGAGATATAATGACAGATATGAGAGCAGGCAGCACGACAGGTGATCACCTCCTTTCTTCACTCTTTTCTTCCCTCACTCCAATTCCCAGTTGGAACTATACATGAAATTGAATCACTGCCTCTAGGCTAGTCTGTGTAAGAAACCTCATGCAACACATCTAAATATGTTATACTCTTACCTTAAAATCATACATTTATTGCAAATTTGACCCTTGAATCCCCTATGATAATTCCAAGTACAGCACTTTAGTCCACAAAACACACAAAAATTAGAAGGCTTGCACTTCTAAACAATCACACCATCTTGCATTAAACTGTAAGCTTATAAAGATATATTCTTGTCTTCTTTCTGCAAATGACTTCTGTATGTTGCTCCTGTGTATACTACATGAACATGGCTTAGACTGTACAAATGACTTATGTCTAACTCTGTGCAGATGCTCTGACTCTGACTCCTCTGCTTGATCTGTTCCTCTCTCTGCGCAGACATTCCGATAGGCACTATGACAGGTACATGTACGATTACAGACACAGAGACAGGTGAGCTTGCACCTCACACCTGATATTACTGCTGCAATGTTATCTTTCTTACTGCCATTGTGTTTCTACCAGACACCATTTGGGACTGAAAATGTCTTGTAGAAACAAAATGATGAATAAGCTTAGGAAATACCCTTAACTGGGGATTGGATAGAAACTGTGAATTTGGAAAATCTGAACCAACTTAGACTTTAAAACTTGCCTTTTGCATTATTGTGGATTGTACTTCAAAGTTTTACATATTGATGAGAGCATTTATTTTTGTTGGTTGCTGGGTAGCATATTTTATCTGCTTTATACAATCCTCATAGCTGTTATTACCTTGAAGTTCATATATTAAGAAAACCATAGAAGAGATGTTTTACTTCAACTGAAATGAGCCTTTAAAATTTTTGGATGACCATACAGTGCTGCTAGCATGTTCAGTCCCCAAAGTAGTTTGGCAGATACAAAGTCCTATTTAACTTGGGATAGTTATGATACACTTTTGATGTGACTAGTCTCCTACTAAAGTAGTTTTGATCACTTCCTGAAATTATACAGATGAGTCTTGAATTTGTTCCTGTCTCTTTGCTACTCTCTGTTATCTTCTTCCCAACTTTGCTAACTCTCCCTCGACAGAACACCTGAGAGGTACTTGTATCATCACCACAGGTATAACCATTTTTATGACAGGTGGGTTTGCTTTGCTTGGGTGAACCTGTCTCAAAAAACAAAGTCAATTTTCATAATGGTGAAGCACAATAATGGTTAGTGCTACACTACCATAACTACAGAGGCCAGAAATACAATGTAGTTGGGAACAACACTCTAATACACATCATCTATGAAAATCTGACTTTGTATGCACCTTAACTTAGGTCTTAAAATTGCACATCTATATTGTAGACAATACTAGAGTGTGAACTTTTAGATAAGTTAATCTTTAACTCTTCCAAATATATTTAAGTCATGCATGTACATGTAATCTGATATGAACACGAGCTTGTCCAATGTATGTGATTTCTCCCTCTCTTACATGTATTCCTGTGTCTTTGTACTGTAGAGTTTTCAAACCTGTGGATTTCACTTTCTTGAATGTAAAATTTCTGGTCTTTTACTAACTCTTGTTTCTGCTGTCTCTTTGCTGTGTTGTTGTAGACCCTATAGAAAGAACAGGTACTGTAGCTTCTACTCTGCTACACCTTTGTTTTCAAGCATGAAAATCACTGCAATGATTATACTGTATTCATAAATCTTTGCTATGCATGCTATTGGAATTTGGTATATATTCTATGGTGTAGTTTTTACATGTACAGTATACTAGTTTCAAACCTAAAACTGACTGGCTAGAATAATTCCAGGCCTGCTCTCTGGTGATTGTCATTGGCAGAAAGTATATAGCTGCACCAGGGTGATTATGTAATTGGTGGTGTCATGTGGTGCAAGACACTAACAAATGCAATCTTGACTGATCTGCATGCTTAGTTTGCTAATTTGCTAAGGAGCACTGGTCACTTTCAGTTTGGAAAGAAACAAATCACGATAGTCTATCTGCAAGAATTTTTCCTAACTTGATAGATGATGACAGCAACAAATTGAATGAAATCATGATATGACAGCCTGGTTTCCAGCCTTATTATAGCTCCCCAGTCTCTTCAGTCCTCTTCGCAAATATGGCGAGGACAGAAGAGTCTTGGAAGCTATAATAAGGATGGATACAAGGCTAAAAGGAACTATCCTCCTTCAATCCTTAAATTCATATTGAAAGTGGCCAATGTTGCCTGCCCATATCTAAGTGAGAGATGTTGCCTACAAGTGTACCACCTCCTACCCCAACATCTCCATGTACTAAACCTCCCCTGCCATCAGATTCAGGCCACAGCGGGCGTATAGCGAGAGGCGAGTGTGGTCCGCGGAAACGTTGTCCCGCCCCGGCCGCCCCCAGCGAACCCCGTCCTCCCCAGTCCACCTGTTCGCCCCCCCAAGGCACGCCATGACATCCCAACATATAGCCCGGCTCCTCAGGGTTATCGCTGGCTTCC
>NC_049997.1:7562364-7672743 GCF_000003815.2 Branchiostoma floridae
AGCATTATGAATCCTGTCTAAAGTATATAGTGATCACCTGTCTGCCAGATTTATTGGTTGCCTGAGTGGTCCTTGTGTAATCTCCAGGCAGATTTACCAGTGGCATAGTATGAGTATCAAAGCTGGCCAAAGGGAGTCATCAGCCATCGGGAGCCAAACTCACTCCTAGACTGGCTTTACTCCTCTGACAGCTTTTGATACTATCTTATGCTACCGTAAGATCAGTTTTGACTGAACTGCCTTTTTTTTTTGCTTTGGAAGCTACCCTGGTTGACACCGTTCCCCAACCCAAAGTTGACATAACTGCACACAGCCTTCCTTGACTCTGCACTTTCACCTACCTTTGTCATTCTCATCTTCTGCTTTGTCCCTGTCACGTCTTCATTACACTTACTGTTGCATAAGACTTGTAAGAATGTACACAAGTTACCAAGTGTTGTACACACGAGTGTTTGAGAAAGTCCAATTAAGGTTTTGATCCCTCATGAGTCACTCGCACACCCTTCCTACAATTTTATGCATTGTGAATGTGCAATGTTTTGAGTACCCAGATCTGCACAATGTGGACCACTTTGGGTGGAGTTTTTTTTTTTTTTTCCAGCAGTGTGCGTCACGTACATGTTGTATCTCACATCTTGATTATGGTATACAATTTATGGTTGGATCAAAAGTATGTTTTATTTATCAACATTAGATACAGACTAATCATGGAGCCTTCAGTTCTAATTTGACAGACACTATAAATTATGTATAAATGTTGCAATTTCAGAAAGACCAACAAGTTCTGGTAGATCCTATTTTTCTGAATTATATACTTTCTTCTTAAGAAAGCATTGATAACTGAAAACTGTAAAGATATTGGTTTCTTTGTGTAACTTTTATGTATTTAGAGCTTCACTTTAGCTCATATCATATCATCCATTGTTTTGGGGGGTAAGCGCAGCAACTACATGTATAGTTTCTGGTTAAATGTTTTGTGAAAGTCACATGTTATCTAGACTTGTGTTTGTTGCAGGGACTACCCTGAAGTTAAGATACTATTAGAGACAATTTTTCTGAGTTGTGTACTTTCTTCTTAATGAAGCATGAGCCAAAAACCCAAAAGTTTTTAGAGCAAATTTCATGTATTTTCATCATTTTGTAGCTCCATCCGTAATTACCATCTTATACATTGTTGGGGGGATAAACACAGCAACTATCCATGTAGTTAACTGCTTAAATGTTCTGAAAAGTTAATGTGTCGGTTGCCTATGTTCACTGCAGGGGCTACCCTGATGATGTGAAGTTTAGGGTGCTGGTCAGACACGACTTTGTGGCGCGGAACGAGCGAGAGCTGACCGTGGTCGCCCAGGAGATACTGGACGTCCTGGACGACAGCCGTACATGGTGGAACGTCAGGAACATCTCCGGACAGGTGAGAAGTGGACAGAGGTCTCCTGTATTGTTTTCTAAAGTGTTGCATTAACTGTAGGTTCTGTTTTGTACAATGTAGTGTAAAGCTACAATGAGTAATAGAGTAATATCTGTGGAATGGCGCACATTAAACATGTGTTAATGTTAATGCTGGCGTCTACGTATTGCAAGATAATTTAGAAATTTGTAACTTCTTCAAAAGATACCTTTAAGGTACTAGAAATGGTAACATTCTCTTCTAAATCACACAGAGTTTACTTTGTGTGAATTAAAGAAGTTGAAGCAAATTTAAGGTTGTTTTAATTTGTACAATCATTTCTTTTTAATTTGAACAGTAACCATTTCCCCTTGTTCATGTCATAGAACAACATACCTTAAAATGAGACATCACACTATCATTTTATGATGGTGAACTAAATAAGTACTGGATTGGCTGCAAAACCACATTTTTTCCAAGTTACTGTATCTCCTCCTGGACTATTACTTTGCATTCATGAAAATTGATGCTGAAGATTCCCTGGTTTCTCCCTGTGTAGTCTGGTTTTGTGCCATCTACCATCCTGGACACCCAGCTCCCCTCCCCAGCTCAGGAGCGCGCTCCCAACGGTTCCTCCAGGCACAGCATGCCTCCTGCAGAACCTGTGTACCACCACCACATACAGGTCAGTGTAGTATAGCATGGTATATAGTTATAGAGGCAGATATACAATGTGTCAAATTTCATTGTGTGGGTTGCTGGGTGATGCTTAAGCTGCTGTATATTCAATGTAATGTTTTCCAAATAAATGACTGTCAAAGAAGGGATTCCTAAAGATTAGTAAAAAGTAATATAGTTGTAAACCTCCTCCGCCCGTGTTTTGTTTTGGTTTGATGGTTGATATTGATGTAACTACGATAAAGGAGATATCAGTATTTCAATCATTATAATTGTGTATTGCGATAATCATAATGATTATCAGCGAAAGAGCGTAGACAATCTTGACAATAGAAAAAGCCAAATTGAGCATACAAATGTAGATACAGGTTAACATGATACATTTTGGAAATGTTGGTACATGTAGGAGGAATTGAGCTCCTGGTTAGTAGTAGATGTGTAGTAGTAGACATGAAAAACTTTCAGATAATGTTTATAGTACCCAGTCACACTCAAATAGAAACTCCCATACAAAATAAATGAAGGTACATGTGCATCAATGTGCAATGCAGTCACACATGTCAGACACTATAACGATCCCCTCTGTGGTGTGGTGTTAGCTGCATTACTTTTGGTGTTTTTGGTTGGGGTTTTGATGATTTGCACATTTGTGGGTTATTCTATTTCACTGATGGTTTTTATATGAACATATTAATGTGTGGTGAAATGCATGTTTGTGGTCAACAAGGTTTATTTGACTTTGTTGCTCATTTTCTTTAAGGTGTAAGGTTTAGTGGGGCACCAGTTCATGTGTCTCTTCATATCTCCTCTATGGACTAGAAATTGAAGCTTTTTTGTTCAAAGTTTGAGGAGGTATTTTTGAAAATAATGTTGATTATTTTTTTGCATTGGCCTTCTTTCAAATTTTGACATTTTTACTTAATATCAATTCTGCAATTTTTTATTTTTTTTTGCTGTACAAGTAAATGGTATCTTTCAAAAATGCCACTTATCCCCAATACTGCTTTGGAAACCAAAGACTCCATTTTGAAAGTAAAACTGTCCAATTTACTGAATTTTCCAGTAAATCTTTTTTTAATCAACTTGCACCGTATGATGGACAGAATTTCAGCTTGAACAGTCCAAAGAGGAAGACACATAAACATAACTAAGGAAGCCCTAACCTCAACCTTACACAATGGCTTCATTACTTTCATTAATTGGTTTTTGTGTTTTTCCTTTTCTTTCCTGCACATTTCACACCTCTGACACCAGAAGAGGCCGTCCGAATCGGCTATCTATGCCTCACACATCCCCCCCTCGCAGGCCCCCCCTCCACCGGCCCCCGTACCCCCTCCACCCCCTCCCTCACAGCCCATGCCCCAGCCTTTCAGAAATTCCAAGAAAAAGGAGTCTCCTAGGGTGAGTATTGATAAGGTGATGGTTATCTAACCGTGCTTCTACACTTCCACAACAGACATGCTTTACTAGATTTATGTCGATTATGTAGATCATGCTTTAGAAGAGCTAGTTCATGTAGCATAGGAGTTTGCTTGTGATATGCTTGTAGAGCATTCCAGTCAACCAATGAGTAGAAAACATTCTAAATTTGTAATAGTTTTTAAATGTATGTGACTCAATGACAGCTAGTGATGATTCATGTACTAAAGGGTAGTGAAATGTCTTCTATGAAAGACGTACAGAAAAGGCTGAATTGTGATAATTCATTTTCGTTGCTGCCATCTTGATGGTAGACAGTATCTTCCCTGTGATTCTAATTGTTAACCTTACAGCTCACGTTCCCTTCCCCATGTGTGTTCCCACCCCAGAGCCCCCCTCCCGAGGAGAACCGGGCCCGGAAGCCGTCCCCCGAGGAGCGCCAGGCAGACGACCTTCAGGAGGAGCTGAAGACTCGCATGACGATGGGGAAACATCGCAAGTTTGCACCCAGGCCCAGGGGTGAGCATTACGTCATAGTACTCTTCATCATCTCATTTATCCCTTAGTTTAGTATGTGGCTACAGTCTATGGCTGAGAAACATACAGTGGTGTTTGCTAGCCTGATTGAATCTCGTTTATAGCAGCCCGCCCAACATTGGCCGGCCCCCTAGGGGCCAGTTACAGCCCTGAACAGCAGAGTTTGTGTTACACAGACTAGGTGTTTGCATGGTAGAAACAAAACAGAAGATATTTATATTATGTAATTGAACTGATTTTGATTTATGGCTTGAACAGATGAAAGTAGCTCATAACTTATGCAACTGTTTATTTTCTCTTTCAACAGCTCCCTCTATCAGCATTGACTATGACTCCACCCCAGAGGAAGTCACCAAGTGGCTCCACAGCAGGGGTTTCAGGTAATACAATGGCCAGAAAGTAATGTAGAACAATTGGTAATTGTTTTGACAGTATGATAGCCTTCCTGACTTCTTTATCAGCATTTGCTTCTTTAGATATTCTTTTGTTATCCAGTTTTGCTCCATGAACTTTATTTAGATGATTTATTTCTTAAGCTACTCAGTATGAATTGCTCAGCAGTTTGAGCATTACTAAAGCCGGACTCACACTGAAGGAAAACAGCTTGTTTGGGCACACATGCTCAAAAGGACATTGTTAGCCCATTGGTTGCACAGATGAAAATATTAGTACTTGTCAAAATGGGAAAAGTGGAATTGCAAACTGAAGTAGAGAACAGTTGAAAGGTTTAAACTTTGTCCCAACACAAAATAAGAAAAAAAACTCACCATAAATTTTCGGTGTATGGATTCTACCAACACAGATGAGCTTTCATTTGGATATTTGAAGTGGAGAATGTTGCATTGTGTTTCCACAGTAAACTGACAGTGGAGAGCCTGGGTGTCCTGACGGGTGCGCAGCTCTTCACCCTGACGAAAGACGAGCTGAAAACCGTTTTTGTACGAGAGGGCCAGAAAGTGTACAGCCAAATCACTGTCCAGAAGAGCCTACTGGACCAGCAGGGGGGCAACCAGAGTGAGCTACAGGTATCAGACTGGGATTTTGGACCATGACACCCCCGTAGAAGCAGTGGTAGATCCCTCCACTAGTGCTGTAACTGTATGGCTTAATCAATGAGACTGCAAATTAAGTGAAATAATTTTCACCCCCCCCCCCTTTTCTTAATGGTACCTGCTGATCGAGATAATGCATAAAGTTGCTGAATCAGAATTGTAACTGCTTTATTGCTAATGGGTGAAGGATCGGCTGCAAATATATTGTAAAATGTAAAAGAGAAAAAAGATTTATCAGAAAGCATTCCTATAGATATACAGGCATATCATGCTTTGTTTGAGGCAAATATTTTGAATTTTGATTCTGCTGTGGAAGCTTTGATCTAACAATGTAATCCTTGTGTGCTGCGTAATCTTGCAAGCCTCTAACATTTAATGATTTATATCTTGTCGTGTACACTTTTTGTTCTCCTTTTGGAATATTATGTTCAACTTGGTAAGTCAATGAATATTCCTGCATTATAATCTGGTGTGTACTTCACTTATATAAGAATCAAGAACAGAAATTTACAAGCAAAAATTATATTATGATGATAGTATCCAGTGCTATGTTCGTTCTATATAAAGTATTTTGTAGTGTAAAGTTATTGATGACATTCCAAAATTTCTTGATTATTTGATGATATAGCATATGTTAGGTAATCTTGTATCTGGTGAATGTCTGTAGGTATACTGCTAA
Source organism: Branchiostoma floridae (assembly GCF_000003815.2). Taxonomy (NCBI): domain Eukaryota; kingdom Metazoa; phylum Chordata; class Leptocardii; order Amphioxiformes; family Branchiostomatidae; genus Branchiostoma; species Branchiostoma floridae. Next base: position 7,568,120 of record NC_049997.1, read on the forward strand.
ATATCTTTATTTTGGTGGGGCTTTATTTTAGCAAGTTTGGAATATACAGAAATTACAGAGCGTTGCAATTAACAGAACACATTATAAAGACCATCAAACAATTACCCGTTTGAATCGGCTTTGAAGAATCTTACAACGATCAGGAAAAAAATGCCAAATTTGATGAAAATAAACCCCATGCCAAATTAAAGAAGATCACAGTTATCTGTAGTTTGTAGTTGTAGATTAAGAATAGTAACCCAGTAGATGTAGGACACTTAAAGTCTAGAGAAGAAAAACAAAAAATGTGAAAGGTTCTTGCTTTCCTAATCGAGTGACCCCTTTGTAAGGTTGTGCAAATTTGGTCTCAAGCAAAATCTTATTATTTTCCAATTGCCAACTTAGTCTTTGTTCTATGCTGCATATGAAGTATGATTTCATCAAAACAATAGCTTTTAATACTGTAACAGGTTTTGCAAGAACCTTTGTTCAGATGAGTTAGTCAAGTTGATATTAATGATTGAAGCCTTTGTTAACCACCATTAACAGTCAGCTTTGACCAACAGCGACACTGAGACAAACTTCTGAGATGAAATAAACTCTATTTTCACAACTATTTGCTTCTGTTTTCATGATCTTACTTTGCCTTTCCTGTGTCCTTCTGTCTGATTTCAAAATTTTTTCTCCTGCTTTTTTGCACAATACCTCTCACCCTGCTGAGCAACAAGGTCTATATTTGACTACACCTCAATAGCAGGGAGATGGTTGTGTTATTGGTAATATTTTATTTTATTTTTTACCAATGGCAAGTTTACCCTAGTCTCCAAGCAGACCCTACGATGCCTTAGAAATAGTATCAAAGCTGGCAAAGGAGTAAAGCTGGCACCGGTGCCCGTTTGACTCCCTTGGCCGGCTATCTCCCTATGGCCAGCCATACTCCTTTGCCAGCTTTGATACTATCTCTCAGGCACCGTAGGGTCTGCTTGGAGACTAAGTTTACCTCCCCAAAAGAATGGTTTGTACATGCATAAACACTGTCAGTAAAAATGTTTTAACACAGGTACAGATACTGATCATTTGACACTAACTGCATGATCTTTCTGTTCTGTCTCTGTAGACTGCTTTGATTAAACATATAATATACACTTTAGAACTATAATTTAAGCATAAGTCTTGTATTTGTAAAAGTATATCTGGACTGTAAATTCTATGTTTTATTAAAGTGAACAAAGGACTTATTAACAATCTCGCATTAGCATCCAGCAGGTCACAAGTTTTATCTTAGGTCACAATTCAAGGGTTATTGCAAGTTGTTTTGGAAAGCTAGCTTCTCGATCAACTGTCTTAGTGCATTTCTTGCAAAGCATTCCATTGCACTTGTTCCAGTTCTCCATATAATATATTTCATATTTCATATAACCACCTGTTCACTCCATTCTGTTCTCTGTCAAGGCAAAAAGTTTATAACTAAACTCTTACAACATTCAACAATTCTCCACTTTCCATCTAACTTCTTGTTCCTGCAACATATTACATGTCCCTTGTCAATGGTGGTTAGCACTGGTTAACAACAAGTTAGCATTAACCTCATTAACCCACGAGGCCAATGTGACATTTCAGGGTTTCCTGAAGCATCGGCGGGAGACGGTTGATATGTCCAGCGACCCCGCCTACCAACAGATGCTCGCTGACCCGCCTCCTGATTTTGAGCCCTCCCTCCCCACTAAGTCTTACAATTAATCTTCAAGCAGATTGTCAGCAAGGGCAGATGTACAGTTTTCTGGCAGCCCTTTTTTCCTGATGATAATTTTTAATTCAACCCATGTAAACCTGAGACCTAAAAGAGGATGAATGTAGACTGAAGGTGGACTTACTTTGTCAGAGGGGGGTAACTCCAGGAGTATGTCCACCCCATTTTGCCATGTTTGAGACCTGTTCCCTGAGTAAGTCCATTTTCAGACCATTGGACTTACATGTACTGTTGGTGAAAAGAGGACTATGGTCCATAGTAAATCGTTTGTAAGTCCAAGGTTTACAGCAACAGCTTGGAATCCAATTCCATTGTCAAAGAATGGTTTGAGCAGACAAAGCTGGAAAATGGTTTTCAAGCAGATTTTCAAAACACAATTTTACATTAAAATGCCGCAGTCTGAGACTTTTAACAGCATTCTGGCCCCAAATACATTGTACATCTGCCTTGAGATTAACATAGTATGAATGTCCACCCCTAAACAAGATAGCTTGCTAATCAGGTTGATAATATGAAAACTTAGATAACAAGGCTACTCAGTTGAAAAGGGCTGTTCGAAATGTTTTTGAATTGGAATTAAGGTTTACAAACAAAGTGCTTACTGCTATAAGGTAAATCTTCAGGAGTTAGATTTTCCTAACCAATGTACTAACCTACATTAAAACCCTGTATAATCTCATGCCATCAACTAACCTTCCACTCACTGTTCAACTTACCGTTGTCTCCTTTACTAACTACTTATAACCTGTTTCTTTCAGCTAACTTTCCTTCGCTAGCAAAAGGCCCAGGTGCATGCTACGGCCAGGTAGCTATACAGTAGATACACCTTACTTCTATGTCACCCTGTCCATCTTCTTTCACCAGGAAATGTTAAAAAGGCGCAAGAATATTGCGGAAAGGGCTTCTGAGGACCAGCTATACGAGGACTACCGTCTCTCTAACCCACCGCCCGATTTCAGTCCCCACGCTCCGCCAAACTGAGCACTCTGGGATAGCACTGTTGCATGATGGAAGGACACAGCTAACAAGTGCATGCTGGGAGCTCGGGTGTTTCGCCTTCTCTGCATGGGTGAAGGATTCTGGGAAGCGTAGCTTTGCATGATGGGTAGTGGGGCATGCTGGTAGTGCCTTCTGAAGCACATAGATCTCTCTATCCTCCTTCTTCCACTGGTGATTACTAAAGCTAATACTTCGCAATTGTACATAATCACAATAAAAGGACTATATATGTATACATTCTGGTGTTATCAATTGCTGTAATCTGGGCCATTCTAACAAATTTGATGGTTCCAAATGACGTAAACACAACATTTATTGGGTTTGCTTCTCTGAGTTTTGATATTAGGCAAAAGACATTACAGGAACTGTAATTGCTGTATATTATGATGTCACAAGACTATGCAAAGTATGGTAGATGACCAAAATCATGATTAAATGAACATCAAATTATCCTGAATGGCCCATGGAAGACCTTTTGTATTTTGGTCATGTTTTTTCTCCAGTTAGGACAAGGAGGAACATCAGGGAAAGACTAGTACATGAAGCCTGATGAAGAGACTAGTGTCACAAAGCAATGGGATATTTTACTGGAATAAATCAGCAAATCATTTAGCAGGCAGGTTTACAGATGTACATGTAGCTACAGTAACTCTAGAATCTGAACATAATAAAATGTACATATTCATAACGCTGTCATATATCTTGAACTCTTTTGGAGCAGATGATAAAGTCAAATGCTGTCTTCTCATTGACGAAGACTTCATTGTACGCTCTATCTATAACAGTGAAGGGTGATCCGATTTGTATATGTGGGTAGTTTTTGTCAGTTTTTACGGGATATATTTACATGGTAATTGATCGAATGAAAGCTTTCTTTGACCAATCAAGAATGATGGCATATCAGTGACATTGTACTTACTATACTTCTCAACGCATATCTCCATAGATATGTGGTTCAATAAACGGTTGTACTAACAATAGAGTGGATTTATTCAAGTGATTTATACAATGATTAATCAGAGTGAAACTGCTGCAAGACAACCAATGAAAAGGGTTCACGCAGCAAAAAGTTATTAAGTAATTGTTCAAATTGTAACTTTGTTGTTTTTTAACTTTAAAAACTAGCCATAGAGCCCATGCATTGGTTGGAACATATTTCTCAAAAATGATTATTGCCATAATCCTGTAATAAATTGGATAATTGTCATGATTTTTCATAAAATGTGGTATCAATGTGTGTAAACCATCCTAGTCATCCCTGCAACCAAGTGCAAGCATCCGTTTGTTGTTGGCATGTACTTAAAAATATGGGGTAACCCGTTCATAAGAGGGAGGTACAGCATCCTTTTATGCTGTGTCTCAATGTCAAAGTGCTAGCATAAAAACAGGGATGGATTTGATTGTTTAAACTCATTGAAATGGATACAGAAAGATGTATAGGATTGGTATTACACAATTTGTTTCTTATTAATTTTTTTACAATTAATAATCATTGTCTCTTAAACTTACACAGTATGATATTGCAATTATGGTGATGGGTCGACAAGATTTATACTAAAAGCAAATCGTGCTATAAGAAAAATATATATGTATATTATATAGTTATTATATATTTCAATTATGATTGTACATAATGGTCGCATTATGTAACATGAATGTGATGCAAGCTTGGATCTATAAACACAGAATGACAGTTGCCTTTATCTTTACATGGGAAATGCAGCCGGGAAAGTTTGCCTTTCTGCCGTAAATTATCAAGACAGAAACAGTAGCAACGTCAGGCGTTTGTCGAAAGTTTGCCGTTTTGGAGTGCTGTTTGGGTCGGTCTTCTTGCTAACATGTAGGATTTGGGAAATTTGAAGCATAAAGTACATGTACCTTTGTAGATGGCCAGTATAACTGTTAGAACCTCCAGTTTGTATCATTTGAAAAGAATCGAACTGAGAAAGAACCTATGTACAGAAAGCACTTGTGAACTAAAGCACAATTGAGTACTTGAATACGGGATCGGTACGGATGTAGAAGGGTTGATGATGATCTGAATCAGATTATCAAATGTCTCGCAAGCTGTACAGTATTATCAATGACTGTAGACAAGACGATCATTGTACAAAAAAAGATGATCGAATTGATAGTGACGTCAGTGAAGTAGTAAATGATAACCGCTTGCAACCTTCAAAATTTTCACCTTGCAGTCCGAAAACATGGTCATTTTCATTTCAAAGCTCCTTCAGTACAATGTAGTTGTTTTTTTTTCCCAAAGATTTTGTACGTTTCTGGCAAATATAGAAATTTACCATACAATGGATGAGAACGTTTTGGGAGATTTAAAAGGTCTGTTTCATGACTTGTTGATCAACATTTTATTCAGATGTCAATGTCACAGAATTTTGTATCGAAGGACTACGAATAGTCCGTTTTGAATTATCACTCAAGATTGCTGCAGAATGGGCCATTTCAAGCCATGTCCATATGTATGTATCTTTCTTTACATATTGAGAACCCATCAAAGAGGGCTTGAAAACGTGACTTGAAGGTCAACATTGTCATTTGTATCAACTACGTTCTCGTAAGCGATATAACTACTTATCTCTTGTTCAAAATACATTACAATATGGCATTCATATCAACATTTATGAAGTAATGGTACATGCTCTTGAATTTTCTCGTGTATGATCGTGTACCCTTCGTCCAACTATTGTTTCGAATCCAAGCTTTATTTGTTTAAACATCATATACGCTTATTGTGTTAAATTTTGCTTGATAACTGAATATTATGTAATCCTGTAGAAAAAATCATACTGTTGATATAGCCAGGTAGTTCTCAATACTTGAAATAAACTATTCTTCTGAACACAAGTGTTACTTTTTTAAGCTACCAGATACTGTAGAGTTTGGTCTTGATAGTATCAAAACTACATTTGTATTGATACAAATCTCTTTGCTAGTTTGTTAAAAAAAACATGATACAAGTAATGCCATGCCATACAATACAACCTTCTTATTCTACAGGCTAAAGTGTCCAAGAAAAAGCAGGAAAGTACAGACCGGTCTCGTTTGTCCCCATTCATATATGTATTTTGGAAGGTCGAAACTTCACTGTAACACCTCATGGAAGACACTTCGGTCTTCACTAAGTTTCAATAACACGTAATGTAGCTTATGGGAAACAAATTGCTGTCCAGACCATTTTCAATTCTTCTCCTTTTTAACACAAACATACTATATATTAACATTGCATTGCTGTCTTTACATCAACTTTTCGATAGGCCTTACAAGATATTGGCCAACGGCACGTAGTTGATGGTTCATAAATACATAATAAAGTGATACTCCAACGGGACTGTACTGCATAGCTTAGTATTGTCATACATGATAATTGTAGATACAGTCTATCTTGAGTTCTGAAAATCAATTTGATCAAAACGTTGCCAGTTCTTTTTTTATATATAAAACAGATCCCTTCGAGTATCGTTCACAGAGTAACCGTTAACATTATTTTGATATCGTAATAAAAGCGTCTTGTGCGCACACAAATACTCCAATTCAGAGACAGCAAGTAGCTTCTTCTTTTGACATCCTAGATTTTGGAAAAGCTTCAGGATGATACCGCTAGAAGTGCAATGCGGCTTCGCTACGGTTTGCTTTTTCAGCCAAGTTCCAACGGAACAATAACAATAACGGTTGTTATTATTCAAGTAGCTGCGTGCATATGTACATGTATACAATGAGAGCCGTAAAAAAACTTGCTCTCATCATGGAGATAAAATACAGACAAAAATGCAAAACTTATTACGAAACGAATGTAAGACCTGTTTTTCCAAGAACAAATAGCCCTTGTTTTGAAAAAAAAAATGTATAAGGGCATTCGTTGTACATGAAATGCTGAGGAACAAGCTTTAGGTAAGCAAACGTTTTCTACATATCACATACACATACATAATATATTTATAACACGTATGACTTTCGCTCATAAGTAATAAAAGACTTCAAACATACTCAGCCCGATTTCTCTTGCAGTTTACATTGAGCATCTTCGTCTTCTGAAGTTTGTAATTTCTAAAGCAAGTGACATTATAACACTTCCACCCTGTGGCTTATTTCATAGAAAATACATTTGCCAATCTTGCTTTAATTTGTGTAGTAGTGAACATTTGATGTTAGGGCAGTCTTTGTCATATGAGAACACTTATAACAGTGATCAAATTACTTTCATTTACGATGTCTGATATTGAGTGTTCCCATCGAGATGCACTTGCCTCAATTTTCTACAGGTAGTCTGCTGTAATATTTCATTTTCTCCATAGTGATGCTGCACAGCCAACGTGAAGGCGTCCTTACATCTTCTGAACGGACCAGGAAGTTGATTTGTCCGCAGAATGGGATCCTGCAGGGCTTCGGGCTCCGTCCACACTGGGCATTTCTCACGTGCATTGCGAATGCTGTGTACAACATGAAAATAGCTGACTGAGTGTATGATACTATCATTAGCTAGGTCTCATCTCAGAGGCCTTGATGTCTAGTAAACATCATACTTTGCATCAAAAAAAGACTTGGAAAGATCGCAAAAGGGAGAGGAAAGTACATGTAAATGTTAATTCACATGATTAACGTAATCCTCGCAGCTAGAGTTTGTGTCTTTAGATTAAGTTTTCGAAATAAAACTACCCAAAAGTCTATCAAACGGATCATGAGTTTAGGTAAATGTAGATTTACCTCTGGTCAGGAATTGTTTCTGGGGACATGTGACGACGTTACACGTGTCAAGCGCATGGGACATCAACGCGTCCATGGTGTCACAGGGAAGACATTCGACATCAACGCAGCCCCATCGCAGATGTCTGTAGTAGATGACGAACATCATCTCCAAGATGTAGGGGTAGGCGTTAGCTCTGAAAGGCTGGTTGCAATCCTGTATTGGAGTGTTATTATAAGTACAGTTAGATTTTCCAACCGACTAGTTTCTTTGTATGGTGTAACTAGATACTATACATACGAGCACAAAAGAACATACGGAAAATAAAGGCAAATAAACTAGGACAGTTTTAAGAAAGAATATGTGTGATCTACAATGTATTCAACCCTGGGTATTCGGGCCTCATGTGGAATGATTATCATCTAAGTTACTGTTAGACTTCCAGTTGCTATCAAGGAGGCTATACAACCTTGTTTCTACTCATAGCAAGCATTCTATTCTTTGCTGTGACTCGTGAAACAAAAATGTCTTCTGATTATTACTTCGCCTTGAAGGACAGATATGTAGGATACTAATACAAGATAATGTTCGTCTCACCAGTCATAATCATGATATGAATTATTACGTGTACCTTTGAAGCAGGCCACAGGACCTGTAGTATCTGCTGTGCCCTTTCTGGTCGCACGGGAAGGGGCGTCAACTGGAGTCAAAGGCAACCAATAGTGATCACTACAAACAAAAATAAAAACTAGAAAGGTAAGCCACCAAGCACGATCTAGCCTGACAAACTACTGCTCTGTTCATTCTTGCTCAGACATTCTGGATAATCACCAACACCTAACACCTCCCCTTTTTCCTAGCTGCCAGTTGCTTTATTATGTAATCAATACCACAGGGTGTCTGATACACCTCCAGTAACCATGGTGACAGCCGTCTGGATCAGGTCATTGACTTTGTTTGGAGAAGAATCAGCGAAACCAATATGTTTCCCTTCTGTGGGGGGAAACATTAATAAGCACAATTGCTTGTTTACGCATTTGACCAATACAATTACACAAACACCAAGACTTGCTTTGCCAGAGAATTTTGGTGTCAGTTCGCTGGGTATACCGTATCAGATATGAAAAATATTTTATTAAGTATAGGCTAGCAACCCGTCCCTGTGCAATAAATACATCCTGCTACAGAAACAGCAATGGAACTTGCTGCTACTTGTTTACATGCCACCAGGCACTGCAAGGTCAACAGCAACAACATCAGCTATTAGCTGTAGTATCGATGATTAAAGTCTATATTTACCTCCCTGCCAGAAATCCCCTGTAGGATTCTCTCCAGCACGTCGGCCACCAGGAGTCTTTCTGGTCTTGTCAGCCGGTCCCCTCTGTGGCCATCTTCGGCGATCAGTTGGTTCTGTGGAAATATCTTAAAGTTATTACAAGCGAACATTTTTGCAACCACTGAAACACATTTTAGCTTGATCTTTAATGACAACTATACTCACCGGCGTACCAGAATGTCTCAGTAACTTTACTGAAATGATATTTACCTACCTATCACACTGGTGCCGTCTATGTTGTTAATAGATGTGCACTTTGGGCATATAAACATGTGTATCACCATGAAAGACGATGGTGACGGGTAAAAAAAATTTTATACCTGTAAGGAAACTTTCAAAATCATTTCACTGAACTTTGCATTGAAGACGTCATTATTTTTAAACATAAATAATGACCGTAACAAATATAACAAAGATAATTGTTATTTGTCTGGACAGGAAATAAGTAACAACATGCTTTTGTGTAGAGTCGGCACGAATAATAGACCTTGTATGGCCTCCTTCTGCCAATATTGACCATGGTAAAATCCTAATAGTAATAATAGACCACCCATTCACTTATGTAACAAGGCAAACTAACTACAGTCGTGCCTTATCGATCGGCCTGGGAACCATTGGGTCCTCCTCCATGATCAGGACGAGAGGCACGCCGATGTACCGGTTGACCTCCCGGCATGTCAGCACGATAGCAGTCTTCCCATCGACTGTGCGACTGGAGGTGACATTAGTTGAGATGATTAACCTCAATGACTACAAATGTATATACAAACCATGTGCCTAAAATCCTGTCTTTGTGTTGAAGAATTCGTATCTACAAATACATGTTTACATGCACATGTAGTGTGAAATTAAAACCCGCTTCTGTGACTCAGAAAAACAGACCCCACCACCTTTACCTCCCGGAACCTTAATAACAATGGTGACTTATTTGCCCTTGAAACAGGGTTGGACTTCATATTCTATAATTAGATAAGGAATTGTGCAAATACTGCACCTTTTAACATTTCAATATTTGCTACATATGAAAACACTGCATTCCCCAACACAGGTAGGTCGTAAGTTCGGTTCCCAGTCAAGTCATACAAGCGACTTTAAAATGGTACACACTGCTTTCTCTACCTAGCACACTACATTTGGGAAATAGTATGGTACTTGAACACACAGACCACTTTCAGTGCTAGCCCCGTTGCCTCAATCTTTCCCATTGTAACAGGCAATTGACATCCATGAGACAGTCATGCGACCTTTAACTGAATTAACAATGCCAAAATGACACAGACATTTGAGCTATGCGAACATTGTGTCTGGGTTGGATGACTTTATGCATAAACCCATGAAACAGCCATGATTTAAGACTAGTTGAAATCCAATCCCTCACTATGTCCCCTCATAAAAGCATGATATTTTCTTGTTGTAATAAAGCATGTTGCACACTTCTTAGTACTTACTATTTCTTCAAGTTCCTAATGTTTGTGCTGATATGTCCACGGCTATCCAAAACCAGTCGGAGCAAACTTCTGTCAACCGCCTTCCTGGTCTTGTGATCAAGACTGCCAATATGACAAAACCACAAAATTATTGTCCACCATAAGTTTATGTCTGTCCATTTCTGCTTGTATCTAGTGCCTAGCACAACAGTTACTGTAACATCAAATGGCACCAGTTGTGCAAACATAGCATCAATATCCTCAACAAATTCTCATGAAATAACATTTTTGTAATTTTGCTTTTATACTAACATTCCAATAAGGCAAGTTGGTCTTATAATTATATGGCCTATTTTACGAGGTAATCGCATGCTATCATAATGGATACAAGTAGGCCTTTATCAAAGACTTGGCGTAAAACTCATGTCATTCGGTGTATTTTGATACTCGACACAATGACCAATAGAATATACCCCCAGAATGTAATCATTATAATAGTATTGATCTTGCAGTGGTAAGGTACAAGTACCTGTGTTACGAACGTACAGTGGAATCAAAAGTAAATACATTTGTTTACGGCATATTTATACGACAACCATTACGACAACAATCAAGTAAAATGTAAAATAATGTTATAGACTTACTCTTCTCGGGTCAGTAGTCTTTGTGGTGTCGACCTCAGGTCTTCTAAGCTGTACGGTCTTAGTTTGTACATGCATATCGTCTGCTGCCCGAAAGGGTGAGAAAATTTCCTCCTCCATTGGTCTTGGGGTGTCCGTGAAGAAACCGGCACACAAAGTGCCTTGTTGTCGTTGAGCATTGAAACTATCAATACCCTATCTCCCGTGGGACTTTCACTTGCATCCATATCTACAACAGAAGTGATTTTTTTAGATCAGTTGCCGAAGAGCAGACAAAATAGGTTCACCCGAAGAAAAGAAAATGGCGTCAATTTTTAGGATATCAATTTACATATATAAAGCAGCTTAGTACCCTGGGTTTAAAGTGTGAAGTATTCACCGTAATTAAGTTAAAACAGACCATTTCGAGGCAATGTGATTTAAATCGCTATCCATGAAAATCACACCAGAAAACCTGGCTCAATTTGAAGTAAACAACGCAACCGGCAACTCGCTGGCAAAACTTCTAAGCAACAGGTTTACGCAATACGTAACTGACCTGCATGTCAGTGGCGCCATGTTGCTTCTCTTACAAACTTAGATATTTTTACGTTAACATCAAGCTTTTGCCAAAACAGTCCGCAAAGCCGTAAATTAGATTTGCTATTTTTCATGTTAACATGCAGAAGGCAGCCTCTAGACCGTAAGAAGGTTCATTCTAAAAAAAAATAAAAACTCATTTGGGACAACCGATTTCTGTGAACTTCAAACCGACAAATGTGTCTTAGAGTGATTGTAAAGCTTAATAAACCACCGGTGCAGTTAGCTAAAATTTCATTTATCAACACTCTTGGTTTGGCGGTAAGCACTCTGTTCTGTCAGGCTACTCTGTCTTTCTTGAAATTTTATCTGGACTATTGTTTACCTTAGTTCCTTTAACTGGCGAACGGTTGCATCCATGGCCAATGTTGAAGAAACATCTTCCGAAATCTTACAAAATGCAGCTAAAATACACAACTAGATATCTTCTATCTCTCGCAAGAATAGATGTGGGTGCGACGATGCCTAAAGTACGGTGCAACTGCGCTGAAATGGCGCGAATTAAACCCCAGGTTCGTGAACAAAATAGTGCCACCCCACACAATGCACAGGAGTGAAAACAACTGCGTCACGTCAGAGTCATTGATTAGGTATCGATACTGATAGTTTGCAAAACAAATTCACAAAAGCCAAGATGAACGCAAGATACATCAATTTCCGCATTTATTGTATGTATTTTACTTTTTATTAATTATGGAATTGTCATTAAAAAATGTAGTTTGACCTTTGACAGACATCCCGTGACTCGGGATAGTTGAACCTGTAATACGAGATTGTTTACACCTGTCACCGACACTGTATAAACAAGACTGTAAATGCCTCAGGTGCTACGTCAACAGTGACCTATTCCAAACGTAAAGAACGTATTAAAATCTTTTAAACTGTGCTTTAATTTCAATGTTCACATGAATTTTCCTTTACCCTTTAATTAATAACATTTGTTGTCTTTCTGACCGCAAAGATGTTCTGAAAAGGAATGATAGATTTATTCCGTGATGACTAAGTACATAGAGTCGCCATCTTGAACAAACTAAGCACGTCTAAACAGGCTGTCAAGGTCGAAAGGTCCATTTTGTCCAGTGTTTTCCAAGCGCCATTAAACCTATCAGCAGGGACTGAAAAAAATAAGGCACTGTCAACATGAGAGGAATGAAAACAGCCCCTGTCTGGATGCAAATCTTATTTGTGAGTATGACAACATAATTTGTAGATAAAAAGATATTTCAAAGCCTTAAACGTGTTGCTTTGGCCATATTTCTTATTCCCTTATTGTGCTTTAGATCTCCTTAAGTAAGGTGCGTTAATGACTTCAAATTCTGTGTGATGAATGTCAGACCCCCCAGAACGTACCTTGACCATGTAATTTTCCTTTATATTGTTCAGATAGAGTTGGAGATAAGGCGCTTTCCAAACAACATGTTTTATTTTTGTGTCTCATGTTGTAGATTGCATTCGTTGGCAGGGTCAGAACACGTGAAGAGCCTCCACTATGTCCAGCAGGTATACCGACTTAATGCTAACTATGTTACATCAGGTTTACCTGTTAGAAAAGATATTTTAGAATTGTAGTGTACCTTGGTTTGGGTGTGTCGCATACTATCGCAAGTAACCATCAGTTCTGCAAACCAGTTCCGTAAATGTAGCATTATCGTATATCAAACTCTCTTTCTGGACAGTGATTCAACTGTTGAAATTAACATTGACTGACAAGAAAATTGTCCCCATAGAAATAGATAATGAACTACATTGTACTTATCATACCCCGCCCCTACCCCTACCCCACCCCCCTTAACCGATTAACCACCACTAGGTGTATTAGTACACAAGCTGGATGCCTATATAGCTGTGGAAAGGCTATAAAAGACAACTGTATTGTGTATACTGTCTGGATGTAAGTCAAAAGCACTAAGTACGCTTTATATGTGTATCTCGTCGTATTTCAGGCATGTACATGGACCAAAAAGAAGGTTGTGTATCATGCCCAGTGGGGACATATTCGCCTGTACCAAACACATTCACGAGGTGTTTACAACACACACAGTGTGATGTACAAAATATGATTTCATCACTTGGCACTGCTACACATGACACCGTGTGTAGGTGTCTTCATGGGTACCATTGGGATGATGCAACAGAGACCTGTACCCGGAATCTGTACTGCCCCCCTGGGGAAGGAATCGTCGATGGTGGTAAGATAAGCATGTTTCTATCCATACATATACATAACAACGTAAAAACTTTTATTCTATTTTTAGAAATACTTCTAGCTATGACATTTCTAGCTGTTAAAAGTGTTTATCATGCCAGTCTGCTACTATACGTACTACTACGTATACTGTCAGCCAGTCTATTCAGTCAAATAGTATACTGCTGCTGTATACAGCCACACAGTAATGCAGCACCGTGGTTTAGGCTGACATACAGTTATAGTATGCATTGTGTTTTCCTCCGTAGGTCAAGCGTGCACAGCATGCATCAACGGCACATACAGCGACGAACTGTCAAATACTGAGCCATGTATCCCATGGACAGAGTAAGTAGGACAGATAAAGTCTATTATTCATTTTTTTCGTAGAACACCGTAGCAGTTTATATGTTGTAGATATCTGGGGTCGCAAAAGAAATATTGGCACCCGCATGGATTAAATTATACTTTATCTATCACTACATAATTTGTAAAAGCTACTGTTGGTGGGTGCCAAAAGTAACATACAAGTAGTTCTCAGTTTGTTACTGACCTTACTTGATGTTGTTCTCAGCAGAACCATCTATGCTTCGGGGCTTCACCGCTTTGTCTATACATATGTCTTCAGTCATTATAGGAATCTCTGATCTACAAACTTTACGAAATGTATTGAGAAAATTTGTCTTGTGTTTTCAGCTGTAGTGACTTCGGATGGACAGTCATCTCAGAGGGTACATCAAAGAGTGATCGGGTGTGTTCCGGCCTAAATAGAACAGTTGAACCTACCACAACGAACCCTGCCGTCGCTGGAAATCAACTAAGCTCTAAAGGTGATACTCTAGAATGCTCACAATATTTCGTGCGTTTATCCTTGACGACTGTTCAATAGCAAAGAAATCTTAGGCTAAGGAAAGAAAAAATAGCCAAACAAATGCCGTCAGCTTAATCGTAAGGTTATCATCAAATTATGGAATAGCTCAGAGAACCAAAAGAAGTTGTTTGTATTTCATTGTATGTCATTTACACTAATTTGATATTGACGTTCTTAAATACTACTTAGATAAAGAAGAGGCCATGGAGAGGCAGATGTCGACTCCCTCTACGCCGAGCACAATGGGAGTTAGCATTATCGTGTTGTCTTCTGTTTCCACTTTGGGCATCTGCATTCTCCTATCCTGGAAGGGATACAAGCATTGTGCACGGAAGAGACAAGTACCGGAAGTACTGTTAACCGATCATACAGCTGAAGAAGGTAAGAGCGACACTATTGTCTGCCTGTTGCTATACACAGCCTAGCCCTCAACGTCTTGTTAATAGTGATCTAAAGATCGTTAAAAGAACTGTACAAATTGTATGTTTGCTCGCAAGGACCTATATTATTACCAGGTGGACCAGTTATGATACGTTGCAAACATATTCAATACACTTTTGAATATTTTCTCTCATTATGCTATTGGATGCTTGGTGATGCTCTTACAAATACATTACAATGAATATCATATGTCTGAACCATTTTCATTAGCAATATTGGTGAACGAAGCTCCTGTTGACAAAATTGAGGAGTCTGTCGAATGTGAGGATGATAGTCTACACACACATCCAAAAGAAAAAGAGGTACGTCAAAAGATGTGATATCCTTGCATAGATACGACGAAAATAGTTTTGTGCCATACATTCTGAATGTAAGTTTGAGACATGAGGACTTTAGAATTTCCATAAAATGGAGGAGATATTTCATCATTTTGTCATGCGAAATATTTCTGTTATGACGGTTGACAGTTCGATATTTTTATGCTGAAATTGTAGAACGATTCGCCTATCATCGGGTACTATAATCTTGAACTATCTATTAATTGAGTAATATTCATTAATCGCTCCAGCATAAAATATGTTGATGGTGTGTCTAAGCTAACGCCAATTTCTTCTTGCAGTGTTTTTCAGCTTGTGACGAACACTCAGATAGCCAAAGACTTCTAGATCCAACAAGTGATACACGTCCCCAATGCCCAGACTCTGGCTATGAGGTGAGTATTGAACTTGTTGCTTACGTCAGTCTATGGTAGCTAAATGTCACTTGAGTAAACAACTGAAAATATAAAGCGTTGAAATCGAAGTTAGTTTGATATTGTAAGTAATATGATATCGGATTTGGCATTATGATTGCGAGTTGTTATGTCATAGTTCGTTTCATGTACATTTTGTTTCAAATGTGCAGAATACGGGCTGTGAAGGTCTAGAAGACGAGGGACCAGCCACTGAAAGTGAAAACCACAGGGAGCGATCAACTGCCCAAGTGATCCCTCAGGTTTACACTGTGGACAGCACAGTTTCCCCTGTTGCTTCTACCGCGGCATCATCTGTGCAGACGTCTCCATCAAGCTTGGACTATCGAGAAGGGGCACAGAGGTTTGTCCTAGGAGTCTATTCTGATGGTAAGGATCACAAACACAAATTCACATGCAGATACATATCGTTGTGGCATAAGAAATTACAGCAAGGTACACTTTGGCACAGTTGTCCAATATTTTTTTGTCAATCGTATGTCCTAGTAAAATAGGGTTCTAAACTGGGGGCAAACAAATAAGATTCAGTAAATCACAATAAGTGATGCATTCATATTGAGAATTGAGCTGGTCTAGATCTGATCTGTTTTGTTTTGTTTACAGCTCTGACGGTCGAAGTTGTGGAATATCTTGCGACAGAACTTGGAGAAGACTGGAAATATGTAGCCCCTAACTTAGGTCTAAAGCAGCACGAGATCGACCAAATTATCAATGAACATAGAGATGACATAAAACAGCAAATCTTTGCCATGCTTTGCAATTGGGAACAGGACAAAACAGGCGACGCTACAATTTCGGATATGAAGGAGACACTTTTGACGTGCAATAGACTTGAACTGTTAAGCCGCCTGCAGACCTTAAATGGCCATGCTGTGACATAGAAAGGACTGGATCAGTAAAGTGTTTCGTTCATTATCACCAATGATACAAATTCCGACTTTAAATACTGCTATTGATTCCTTGTAATTTTAACATAGTTTACAGTAATTCCTACAAATGAATGGACTATTATAGTGAAGTTAAAAATAGTCCCTTACATGTTTTATCAATCATTTAACTCATTTCCAAATACGAGAACAGATCACTCATACATGACTGTGCTGTTATCGATAATATTTTGTTGTTCTGTATGTAGCCTCGTACAGCCTATATAGCTAGTAATTGTTATTGGTTGCTATTCATTCATTTAACAAGGTAAAACAAAAGAATCATAAAAAACACATCTGTAATATAGTTGTACAAAATGAGATCCATTTTGTGTGTATACTATTGTGGTGTCAACGTAGGTAGATGTGTTACAAGGTTACGTGCTATATTGCAAAATATGTACAAAATGTAATACGTTATGTATCTTGTGTATTTTAGTGTGATAGCTCTGTAGTTTCCTTGTCTGTCATGTGATAGTGTATGATGTACTTGTATATGTGTGCTTCATGTATAGGGTCACAGGGAGAAAAGCTTACAGAAATTTAAAGCTAATTTTGGATCCAAATAAGGTGAAAGATTACATGAATCTATGTGTGCTGACGCTAAGTGTATCTACATTTATTTGAATGTTATCTGCGTGCTTATTCGATATTCTACTTCTTTACCTTGGATTTCTACTCCAGAACATTGTCAATAAGTATCTCTTCTTTTGTGATTAGTATATTTCATTTCTGCAACCTTCACTTGGGCATGATGACATCAGTTGTAAAATGGATGGCGAGCAGAGCTCGAGCTCGATGTTAGAGCACTTCGAATTTAAAATGTTAAACGTTTCCTACTTTCTATTTTTCGGGGTCTATTTGGAATCTATTATATTTTATCTGAATAAAGGATGCATCAAAATGTATGATAGAATTTAGTCTTGTCCATTGTGTTGACTCTGTATCATAAAACGTCTTCAATTTGTGTGAGTTTGGAAGTATCAGTACTGTTTTCAGAATGCGATCGTGATGTTTTGATTGTTTGCCAGTATCCTCAGTAACATCTGCTGATTACTATCGGCGCTCCTTACAATCTAGTGAAAGGAGCTCCGGTAGTAATAAGATGGTACCCGGGCTAGTTTGTCAGTGTGAAACCTTTTGTCTCATCATTATTATCTTCATTACACAGAGAGTCAAATTAACTATTCATATATAAAACATGGGAAAGAATCGGCACATCATTAAGTATAAGAAACGGGATTGTAATGCATGATTACGAAATTATTACACTTTTAAATGTACAAAGAAATAGATCGCCACAACATCGATCGTTGTACCTACATCTTTATGTATAAATATATCTTGTATATTGCTTTTAGTCTAATTTACATTTTTTTCTGTTTTGTCGTTTTACACTTCAACAGACAGACAGACATAAGTTAATAAACATATTTACAGTATACAATGTATATCAGACCAATAGAAGAGCTACCAGTTGTCTAATCATCCTAGTGCCAAAATAGAGCTTTTGCGAAAGTAGAAGTCTCTGGGAGCTCTGACTTGCTAGTTGTTTCTTACTTCTTTTGCAAGATACAAAATGTTATATCTACATAATACAATCATGTTGTTTTTCCTTTTAGCCCCATAGATGTTAGTCTGCAGGATGCCTGTATTATTGCTTGTCTTCTTAATAGGTGCTATATATATATATGATGGACACCATTTCTAACGTTATGTACATGTGTGTTTGCTATATATGTCATATCAGGATGACCCAACAGGTAAGCATCCATTCTTATTCAGCAACACGCAACTCAGATTTGGTGTTAGCAAATTACATTAGCTAACATTTTTGTCTGAATGCATGGCTAGAGGCTGACAAGGATAGATTATTGTGCGAATGATGTTTTCCACGACATCGTTGGTGATCCAAGGTCCAAGTTCTTCCCTTCTCTCCCATATCAGATGTCTGCTGTCGTCACAGAACGGAATGAAGCACGTTCCAGTTGTAGGGTGAGTACACGGGTGTTGAACATAATCTAAGGAAATTACGTGAGAGAGACACATAATTGTAGATTGCAACTTAATTAATACTCAAACAAATATTGAAGTACATAATCATCAAATGAGAACGCTTTCATGGACATGGGGACAGTAAATGATATCAACACTTTTGCTCAAAGAGCTCTATGATATGCTAGCTTTTGGAACTTTCTGGCACTTTTATAGAAATTGGCCACTTGCATGGGTCTTGGCTTAAGAAAAGAACAGATTTATCTGTAATTGTCCTCCTAGATCCTCTGAAAGCAACATTGGCAATCGATTTGCTGGCACGCATTCATTACAAGGAAATCTATTTTCATTTACATGGTTATAAGAGATATTATATATGTACCTTTCACGAGAATTGCCCTATGTGTGCAGTTGATAGCACGGCACCCCACTGTCTTTGTTACAATGGCGATGAGGCGAGAGCAGCGATGACAGTCACCACAGCATCCCTGCTTTCTATGGCGTAGGAAATCAACCAGGAGTCTTCCGACGCTCTCGCCTTCAGGTGCAGGCAATGGAGCACAGCGACACACTTGTGGAGGTAGAACCTGAGAAAACCGGAATGTTTGAAGCTCATTATTTTTCCTCGAAGGCGTACTTAACACAAAATGGGATGAAGACAGTTGTGTCATTTTGAAATAGAGCCTATTCTAAGAAATATTATCTTACCTCAGCGCCGTTGGATAGCCTTTTCCTCACTCTGCCTGTTTTTGCTCTAGTTGCAGATAGAGGGATGAGATTCAGCTGAAAAAGAGGGAAATGTAAAAATAAATGTTTGTGAAATGCAATGATATACATGTACCCTTACCCACACTATCCAAAATTCTCACCTACCCCATGCCCTAATTGTAATTGATAATTCTTCAATTGAGGCACTACTTTACAAAATCAAAAACATGTGAAGGTCGACAACATAACTGGGAATTTGCTCACAGCTACAATCATAACTCAGATTTTCAATTGTGTTTTAAAACAACAAGTAACCTACAAAATGCATAACTCACCTTGTAGTCAGGAAGACCTTCCACGAGACGTTCTACCATACTGACCGCCAGGTCTTCTTCATCTGCTGTCAGCCCGTCACCTCTGTTGTGTGTGTTTGTGACAAGGCTCGTCTGAAATTTCAAGGATGGGAGGAAAATGATTTGAGTACCTCTTAAGTGATGAAACGTTTTGATTTACCAATATTGTAATGAGCTAAATCTGTATTTTCTTAGTGGTATGACTTTCACACAATATAGGTGTAGTTCAACAAGCTATTTGCCACCAGAAAAGACCATAGCATATCCAGGTAAAAAGATACAAAATATATTTTTGCTGCAGTACCAGGGTCACATACTAGGTGTCCAAAATCGATCTTAACCTTTGTGTTCCCTACATCTGCCCACATAATAAATATAATGAAAATTAAGCAAGAGTTTGATGAGTAATGGTGACTACAAAAATCCAGAAACACACACACACACACACACAGATACACACACACACACACAAACACACACACACACACACACACACACACACATGGGCAGACAGAAACACAGACATACACACAGACATACTCAAAACAATACCTTAATTTTTCATTAAGATAATAAGCTCTCTTTAAACACAAAGATACACAGAAAATAAGCATACACAATGGAACACACCTCATCGATTTGCCTTGGCAGCACCGGTGCCTCCCCTAGTTTCAATACGATGGGCCGGCCAGTCGTGCTGTTGAATTCTCGGCAGGACAGTGATATGGCTGTTTGTCCATCGTCTGTTGCACTTTGGTGTAAATGCAATGGGATGTAATCAATCACATTGTCCTAATTATACACAAAATGATATCCGCAAAAATATTTTATCCAAACCACTGTCAAACCAAGTCATAGGCGAATACTTGCACAGACTATCTCTGATATGAAAATACCGATATTTCATCACATATTGCTGGACTTACTATTTTTTCATATGCCTGATCCTGGAATTGAAGTGTGAGTCGCTGTCAAGAAAGATGTACCAGAGCATCCCCTCAACTTCCTGGCGCTCTTTCTCACTGAGTCTTGAAACACAAATAAACAACCAATGAAATCAACACAAAAATAAATGAAATATAATAAAATTTCCACCAGCTTCGTTGTTTGAACAATGACAAAGTTTATCGCATATTTGTGCCTCATTGGAGCTAATTGCAGTATGTTAGATACACAAGGAATGACCGTACAGCTATCATATGCTTGACTGATATCTATAGTTATCATGACTATTCTCTCATGTAAATACTGACCCCATATGAATTCTCTTTGATTGTAATATGGTAAGGGTGATCTCTTTACACATCTTTAGCATGGCAATAATGTTGTTGTTGCCTCGTTTTCAATTCAAAATGGCGGCCCCTTTTCGCAAGTATTCAAAATACACAATAGAATGTCTGACTCCGCTATGTAATTTTATGTATTCAAAGTTATTTTACAGTGGTGGTGGCTATGGCAAGTATGATAAATCCAATCATTTGTTGAAATGATCTGACATGTATTAAAACTACGATGCCATTTAAGGTAATTGTACTTTTAACGTGGATAGCTATAATAATAATCTTTTGCACGTTCATACCTGTCGCCAGAGATAAAGTTGGCTTCTTGAGACTGAATATCTTGGACGGTGTAGCACCGCATGTTATACATCTGGATGTAGCAGCTTTCCCATCCCTCTATGATGTTACAAGGAACGGTGAATTTGTTAAACTTGTCCTGGGGTTTTTCATTGGAGATTATGGCACCAAGGTGGTGTGTATCGTCCACCCTTGAAACCAAGGCGACGTTTGCCATCTGCAAAGGTTTTTACGAGTGTTTACACGATATTAGGGAGACTAAAGAAACAAACATTATTCCTAGACAATGACGATGAATGTAAAAAAGTTAATGAATTTGTTTTGCATCCACATATTCTTCTAATCTTACCATGTACACGCCATAGACATCTGGAACATATTTCGTTGAATACTTGAACGGATATAGATTCCAGAGAACTATCCTAAATCTAGAGATATGTTTTCAAATTTTCATGGCCTCCTTGATCACCCATTGCACTGATACATTTCGTATTAACATGACGCAGCAATTTGAACGTAACGAGGAAACGATTTGTAAAATTAATAACTCGACAGAAAAATATAGACAGATGCTGTAAAAGTTGCCAAATGATGCCCAAATTTTCTTTTTTACATCACTAAGCCAATACATGGATAACTCCTTTGGCAGTTGATTTCATCGAGACAAGTTCAGACTGACTACCAGTTGTAAACAAGACACAACAACTTGATTAGTTGAATTAAAAAAGGGTGAAACAATCTTCGAAATACGGAGGTAAATTAAAAGAAGACCATAAAGAAAACTATGCGAAAATGTACCTTGTTTTCTTGTTGTACCCGGAGACCAATATGATTAATGTAACTTTAAGAAGTTTTCATGATAAACTCGATTGTTTTCCCAAGAGTCCATCAGCACTGATCATACTTGAGAAGGCCGTCGCCATGTTGGATTTGGTAGGGACCGACCATTACCTGTATCCAGGTTTGAAAAAAATGATGCAATCGTATGTCTGCATTGTGCAAGAGCATTATGACCGCAAAACACAGACATTCATATTTCCCACTATGAAGGAAAAATTGCTAACTTCTTTCAATTTTCAAACTTGTCCCTTTAATTCTTTTTGATAGAATTTGATCACAGGCAAACTCATTCCATACTCAGTTCTGATTTAAGGGTCTAACTAAATATACACATTATCAGAGCATTTTGACAACCCGTTAACATCACAGCATAAGAATGCTTATGCACACAGCATTAAAAAACAATTTTTGCTGTTCATTTATGATCCATGCCTATTATACAGTGAATGACCCCACGTAGCATGAGTAATGACCCTCAAACACGTCCCACCTATTTCTTTTGTTTGCTAAACAAAGCCTGTTACGCAGGTGGAAAGTCCCCACCGATCGCAACGTAACGTTAGGTAACTCTCAGTACAGCTTTCCCTCTTATTACCTTTATTTCGTTCAAGATCACTGCTAAATTTGTACATTCAACTAAGTTTCCATTTCTATACCAAGTATAGTGACGTACAAGTTGAAAGCTACATATATTAAAAAAAGTTAAGAAAATAGTTTCCCGGGATCCTTTTGCCGACGTGCAGAATTACACCTCAGTTACTTCCGGTATTTCGCTTTTACCTTTAACAAGTCAGTTTCTGCCTTTGCTTTGTCATGTCTGTACAGAACATAATTGAAGTAGTCAACTAATATCCATTGGAGTGAGACAAATCAAATCCTGGGGCGACTTGGGGTTTTCCTATACATTTCTGTACGTAGATGTACAATATTCATTCGTGTAGCGTTTTAAGTCTTTGTCAGATTACTATTTGTGTACTTGGAATACATATATTTGGCAAAGTCATAGATTTTAATACGTTTTATTCTTCTCAGGCCGTCGTCTTATTTCAAGCAGCGGTAAATATGGAATGGGAGTGTGAGCTCTGTGACCCAGGTACGTACAAATGTTAAATGGACCTTGAAACATATGTAACCTTTGTTATGAGATATTCATGAGATACGGAATAGAAACTTATCATCGTAGGCTGTGATGTAGGCACTTCGTTGAGGTCACGATGGAGTGCCGGTGCCTGCGATTTCACCTTAAGTCAAAACCTATAAATTATTTCTGAAACTATCACAAGTTTGTTATGGACCCGTGACACGTTTTACCCAGTGAACGTTACGTGAAGCTTTTGTTTTATTTCAGGGTACTTCATGGTCAGTCCATGTGCCGATGGATTGCGAAATTCTACATTATGTGAGATGTGTAAGGGTAGAACCTTCACACCAACTCATAACAATGAGACATCTTGCGTCAGATGCCGTGAACCAAATCACGTCGTTTATTCTGAGGAAGACACACCTATCGCCTGTCGGTGTGCAAAGGGGTTCCACAAGAGACACAGCACTTGTGTACGGAACGCATTTTGTCGACCAGGAAAGGGGATACACAGAGGTGGGTGCCTGTCTAATGCCTAGGTTACACATAGCCGAATTTGGCTCCCGACACTCTCCCGACTATGGTTTAGGAGTGATTCGGGAGCTAGTCGGCTGTAGTCGGCTGGCGTTCGGCTGAGTCGGCTGGCGTTCGGCTGTTGTCCGGCTGAGTCGGCTGGTGTTCGGCTGCTCCATCCGAATGTTTTGAAATGTTCAAAACATTCGGCTCTGAACGGTAACTCTGGAATGGGTCGGTTGGTGATCGGCTGGTGTTCGGCGCGGTCGGCTAGTGTTCGGTTGGTGTTCGGAGTAAGTCAGCAGTCAAATTAAATCTTAACCATGGCATAAACATTGCTGATTTACTCCCAGCTTGTTTCCAACTTACCAATGATTCACCCCAAGACCGTAGACAAATCTCTGCTAACTCATTTCCAAGCAAAAAGACTATTGCCAGGACGTAGACGAATCACCCCCGAACTTCCCACGACCGACATCCAGCCAAAAACAAAAAGAACCATAAATGCCGCACTGGAGCTATATGTGATCCAAATTTGATCTCTTGGTGATGTTTACAAAATAGAAGAAAGGATAATCTTGATTAAAAACGAAAATGAGCACTCTTTTGAAAATCGATGATTATGTCTATTTCAAGTCGAGAGAGGGTCGGCAATCGGTTGGGGATCAGTCAGGAGTGATTCGGCAGTCTGCGGCTAGAGGTCGGGATGGTTGGTGATAGGTTAGTTTGCATTTGGGACACAGTCGGGAGTAAGTCATTTACTGGTCGGGAGATGTTCGGGACATGTTCGGCGCTAAAAAAATAGGCGTGGCCTAAACTGGTCAGACTACTCCCGAACTACTGCCCACTTGGGTCGGCTAAGAGTCGGCTAGTGTTCGGGAGCCAAAGTCGGCTATGTGTAACCTAGGCATAACAGTACAGACGCTTCACTCTTTACAAGCAAACCCACCGTTATCGATTCGTGACAGGATGTTTATTTTGCCAGCACCACAGTCGCTGCTGTCGTTTCATTAGAAAGAGTTGCAATCATTTCCTTATGTTTCAACCCAACTATATGTATTAGTGTTTTCTTCATTTTCAAATTCACTCTTTTAACATACAAGGAAAATCAACCAAAGTCATATAAAGTAATAATGAGGCAATTTACGTGCTTAGTTTCTTAGATCTACAAAAGTATAGATACTTTGGACAAAACCTAGTACGTGGGGAAGAGGTCAATGTAAAAGGACAAATTTCCGAATCTAGTTAGCATTCTCAGGTTTTGCTATTTCATAAATTACAATTGTCATTGTCATTGTTATCAATCTCCCTCAAATGTATCTTTTCTCAGGGGGCTGCCAACATTGCCCTGAAGGACAATTCAGTAACCAATATTCCAACACACAGCACTGTCGCCCTTGGACGAAGTAAGTAACAGGTCTAATTTGAAAACATCTAAATCTGACTTTTCTGCCCTCCTGGCAGATTTTGGCAACCCATATTCAAACTTCTACAATTAAAGCTATATGAACACATTTTGTAACAATGATTAATCAACAGGACCGTGAAAACAGAATTTCAAGAAAGTAATATATGGAATGTAACCAAACTGTGTTGGCTATTTCTCAGTTGTACCGCAAAGGGAATGATCACGATGTCCGAGGGAACGTCAAGAAGGGACGTGATCTGCAGAGATACAAGTGCGATGAGAGGAAGACGTCGGCACTACAGGAAACAAACAATGGACGCCGAAAAGGAAACGGTAATCTCTACAACACAGGCTCCAGCCAATACATCAGGTCAGCAGAAGTGTCATATTTGTTATTCTAACTACGAACTACTTGTTATTCTACGCTTTAGACGACATTACCCTGACTACATTTGTAACAATTAGATGTGTTTACACTTAGGCCACGTTGATTTGATTATATGGATGACATCCGCGCTCGCACCAATTTTCGGCCATTTCCAAAAAAAAAAAAAGTTTTCGACCAAACAATAAATTGTGCAAAGCAGCTGTAAAATGAGCACAAATATTCCGTAGATTGAAAAAAAAGTATCAGAAAACAGATAACTAATGCGCCAAAAGTAGTTACTCAAGCAACTGGATATGGTTTTGAAACGGTCAGACGTTTCGGATAGAATCCACTATCCTTCGTCAGTGACACTGAAGAGATCTGGAAGAAACAGGTCTTTTATACTCTAACTATGAATGAAGACAATTTCAAATGTCCAATAGGAAAGGTTGTAAGATAATTAATGCCAGATAACTAATGCCATATGTAGAATGCCAAAATGAATCTAAAGTCAAAGAATAAGATGTGAAAGGACGGAAAGAAAAAAAAATCTATTGTTGGTTGTGGGAGGTACCAGTACAGAAAATTCAGGTCCAGAGGATCATGGTATACCATACTATGTGTGTTTAGTCCTATGCTCAACATTCCTGGCCACTTTAATTTCATACTGAAGACAACTTTTTTTTGGGCCAAACTTTTTTTTTATTCGCTCGTTCGCATCAGTTTTGGAGTTCCCTGAGGATGTCATCCATATAATCAAATCAACATGGCCTTACAGATCTACTCATGATGTAATGGCAATTTGACTGTCTTTATTGTACTTCTATGAAATGTATGGGTTAATTTGTGGTAACTTGAACATCATTTTAGGAATTTGTCCTTATTTTCTGTAATGGATTCGATACCTTACGGAATAGTATGGGTACATCAGACTTCTGCGAAAAAGATGTCTGCGGAACCCTGACCTGGGGGATAACATATGACCGCATTTTTCCACAGAGAGGAAAATTCTGAGACAAAAGGGGATAGCTGTAGCACCAACCTCGTCTTTGAAAGTGATCGCTACAACAACAACTATGATAACACAATCAAAAACTAGTGATCCACGCAGCCAAATAGCCGAGATTTCACCTGCTGTGTCCAAGGATGATCCGACTCATTGGTTAATAATCATAACAATCGCTGTTATTATGCTGCTACTGCTTGTAATCGTCATGCAAATTACCATTTGCCAGAGGGGACTGAGAGAGAAAACTTCGAAAAGAAAAGGTAGGATATCTCTCTTAAAGATTAATGTATAAATTCTGTATCGGTCTGTTAAGTACTAAAGACATCATAAGATGTGATGACTGCAAAATGCCTCTAACCCTGATTAGATTATGTTAATAAATGGACATGAATACAGATGAATAAAAGCAATTCGGATGTAATTTGGCTCGAATCTGTACATTTTGTAACGTGTAGTATCTTTTGTTTTGTTTTGTGAGCAATGTTGATCGCTAACCAAGCTGCGTGTTGCCTATCAGTAACCTGCAGACCAAAACAGGAAAGTCGAGACGGAGAGAAATCTCCCGTGCACCATAGGGCTGTCTTGATGAGTGACGAACAGATTCAAGTTCAAGAAGAACCTTTCGAAGTTCCCACAAGTCCAACTGAGTTCGAGGTAAAGAAAGTAATTTTTCAAAGTATGTAAATGACATAATCTAATAACTTTGATAATTTTATTACTCGCTTTCTGACAAGTGTCCTTACACTTCCTGGATTACAGATGAAATACATGCCATTTAGAATTCTAACAACAACAATTGAAATGATCAGCTGTGCAGCATTGATGTATTTGTCAATTTGTGGTTTGCACCGCCTAGCCGCTTAGTAACAATTGTGTTAACTATAAGCGTCTGATACTAGTATACTTATTGTACAAAGGGTCATCTTCATGTGAACGAACCACCACCGTATCACTCACAAGATTTGCAAGTAATAAACAACTGCAACTGTAACTGCAACAGTCACGAGGTAAGAGCCGACTTTTTCATATTTCCAGGACAACTTCTTCAAGGGACCTACAAACAACTATGTGCCAATGCAACGTTTTTATTACCTTCATGTAAATGTGTTTATTGAAATTGTTACTACCCTTACCTCTTCATACGGCACACTCGGATAAGTCAATCAACGACACATTCAAACTGCAAAAGTTTCTACTACAATTTTGGTTGGGTCATAAAACAATGATAAGGATGATGATGATCGGCAGAATCACGAACATAGGAAAGAAAATCTTATCTTTGTTATATGTTTTGGCAGAATTGGGATGATACACCCGAAAATCAAGACTACGAAGGAGAGGAAACCAGTCCCAAAACCCACATACCCCTGGGGTTTTCTGTCTCCATGGAGTTTGCAAAAACCCCATTGGCGCACTCCAGCGAATCTCTATCCAGCACGCACGTTTCCTCTGCTTCGTGGCAGACGTCTCCTTCAAGCGTGGCATACAGGAAGAGGATCCAAGAACGTCTTGCGCAAGTTGTGACAAATGGTCGGTCCACGTTAGCTGTCTCAAGTATTATCATCATGCATCAACATAACGGTTGAAGCTAATCATGATATTCAGTGCTGGTTTGTGTTTTGAACATAACGTTGCTTCATTTTGTTGACTTGTAAAGTGGTAAAAAGTACAATGGAAATTGACAAGTCTTTGCATTATCTTACTTGATTTCATTCTTTCTTACAGTGCTGTCGAGAAGCGCGATGGAGCATCTTGTAGGAGGACTTGGGCGGGAGTGGCAAGCGCTGGCTCAATGTCTGGGGCTTACACCGGCCGAAATCGATCACATCTTAAATGAAAATAGAAGCGATTTGGACAAACAAATCTATGAAATGATTAGGCGTTGGCAACAGGGTAGGACAGGAGAAGCGTCCATCTCTGAATTGTATGGAGCACTGCTGGAGTGTAACATGGAGGAATTACACAACAAGTTGGTTTCTTTGGAAGGTGCTGGTGCTGGCTGCAAAACTGAAACGATTATTCAATGAATTAAGCTAAGACACACTTTTGTTGCATACTTTGCCAAAATGGGCTACCAAGTACAGGTCACAACAAAACATTGTTAACAGATACAATTAATTTTACAGGTAAAAAAAAAACTTACTATCATTAGATAAATTCAACTTCTCGCCTTTCAGCTATATAATAGTAGAGACAGAATAAGGTTTGTCTGGTTGCATTAGGAATTTGAATTTTACTAAAGATAGCTGGAGGGACAACCGGTTTTCAAGTCGTCTCACTTTTCATCCAATGATTGTGAGTAAAAGTAGCCTTTTTACCATCCGATTTCTACCTTTAGAGCTCCGGTAGAAATAGGATGGTACCCAGGATAGAATAAAAGAACAATGAAAAAGAATACGGTCTTTCATCACAACAACAGCTTAGAGTTTAAGGTAATGCCATGTATATTGAAGTTTAATGATAAGGAAATATTGTTTTTATATCTATTTTCTGAACATGAAGAAGAATATGCCATTCTGCTTATAAGTACTATAAAGCAAACAATATTGTGCTGCTTAACTAAACTAAACTAAGCTAATATCGAACATATGGATACTGTTAGATTTCAAGTTCGTAGACTAGTTAGATGCTTCTATCTATTATTTAGACAGTAAGTGTTGTAAACCGTTTGAAACACATTCATGTATATATATATATATATATATATATATATATATATATATATATATATATATATATATATATGCATCGTAGGCTACTACATGAGAATATGTATGATATTGTTCAATATCAACAATAAACCAGATTTCTTGACGAGGTAACAATGTGTAGAATATATTTCATTGTTCATCAACCCATTCAGAAATACCTTGAGTACTAGTGTGTCCCGTATTGTTTATATCTGTAACGTTAACCTGTTATTTGCTTGTGATGATATCTAGATTTGGACTTTTATAGGATTTGAGAATTTACGAATCAATGTATGGACAGAAATAATTAATTCGCACCCATAGTGATACCAATTACTTAGGAAAGGCTAAGCGAGTGTTTATGAAACAGAACATCCAGGACTTCTGAGTAGTTTCAATTCAGTAGTTTCATGTCTATGACGTGCGCTTGTTTTGGCTCGGAAAATTTCGTTGTTATGGCGATGAAATACAATATCCAATGCCATATTGAAGGATGAACCAATATGATCTCCGGTGCGCTCCATGCGGCCTGGTTCGAATTACATTCTCGTCGTTGTTGTTGTTTTTCTCGGTCACTTCCTAACTATGATCATAACTTCAGGTGTGTCAAAGGGCATACGTGTGTATAGTTCACTTTAGTACAGGCGATTATTTTTTTCACTATGTAGGGAAAAGCAAGCCAAGCCGAGAGAGATATACTTTGACTACATCACAAAACTTTAGTACTGACTAGACAAAGTCATTAAATTACAGTTCTCTATTGTTCGAATTTCTTGCTGCGTAGTTGCAAAACCTCGCCACTTCTCGCGATATTTTGATAACACCCGGTACTAGTATCTCACAATGTAGTAAAAGTTGGACTGTTGGCGCGAACGCTGACATAGAACTAGCACAAAAGACGTCCAAATCACTTGTTGGAGCAACGAAAACGAGGTATGTGAACCCTTACTTCTCTGTAACACGTTTGTAGCCACATCATGGCTCAAACAAGAGGCACAATGCTTTTTTTAGTTGCAAAACGATAACGAATTGCATTGAGATTTTCGTTGAAAGAACTTACTATGTGTTAATGAAAAGGCAAAAAGGGACAGATTAAATAGGATACTTCCGTTGAAATGTTATCTTCTCGTATTCTGGACAAACTATTTGAGATATTCCACCAGTAAGTCAAATTTAAGTGATGAATTCTGTCCTCTGAGCGATTAAGACTAGTTACAAAATGGTATGAATCTGATCAGTTGATGCTCAGATCATCGACCAGCAGCATTAGTACATTCTCTATGTTTTCCACCTAAGCTTGCGCTATATCTTTAATCTCAAATGATCTTCCCTGAACGGGCCATCACTGCAGTTTACGGTACACTATGGCAGGGTATGTTCTTTGTAAAGGGCAATATAATAGACCGCCATGTTTAATTGTAGATCTTGTGTCAACAAAGAAAGTGAAACACCTTAAGTGTCGCTACCAGCACCATTTTCTATGATCAATGTCCGTCTTCATTTCTTTCTACTGGCCACATCCATGTATTCGTGTTTTTGTAAAAGTACAAAATCGCACTTGTCACTCCTCACGACCAGGTATTTAAACCTGTCTTCAATGAATGTCTATCTAGCAAATTCTGTCAAGATTGCCGAGGCATGACCGTGTATTTGAACCTTTATTTGTCTGGATGTGGATTTCCCTGGACCCTTGCAAACATATCAAATCCCGGCCAATAGAATGTCTTACGTAATAGAGAATACTATTTATTTAGCACGAAAATAAACAAGTATAGGAAGTTACAATGTGCTTCTCTACTCTATTACAAAGTCAAAGGTTAACGTTCTCTGGTTACCCCTAACCTATTGATTATGAAATAACTCTTTGTTGTCATCTTTTGACCAAACCCCAATTCATCGCTAACCTTTCCACCATTTGTGTGGATACATGTACCGAATTGTAAGATTGACATTGTGATCAATCTACGATGTCTTAAGTTAAGCATGAAATGTGGTCATAATTCAATGTAGACATTTTACCTAGGTAAATGGTACTATGTGTCAAGTACAACATATGTGGAACTTGTGCCCATACCATGATATATTCTACGTCGCTTGCTCTGAGGAGGACACTTTTCGCAATAATTGCGGATAAGTAATGCAGATGCTAAATGCTGCGAATGACGTTTCTATTTTGCTTCAAAAATGACGCCAACTTTTTAAAAAGATTTTTATAAGATTTTGTGCTGATATGAGGTTGATATTATTGAAAGCCAACTATAGTATGTAATTCTATACTTTAAGTAACAAGTATATATAGATATTTTTGAAATATATGCTTTATTTTCTAAAATTTGCGTATAGTATAGTATAGAACTTTATACTAGTTCTTTTTCAATAATATCAACCTCATATCGGCACAAAATCTTATAAACGTTCATCGTTAACGACAGATGGAGCCGCCACACGTGGGTAGAAAGGTTGGGGAACTTGCGGTCGCTGTGTTGGAAGGTTCCCAGTCTCTTATCGCCCTGAAAGTTCCCATCTCCACAACAGCGCCCGCAACTCCCTGGGAGGAGTCCTTCTCATCGAAACTCAGACTAAAAGGCTGGTCAGAGGATGGCTACGTGCGTCTCTTCGACATACAGAACCACTGTTTGGGTAACCCGATGTCACAGGATGTTGAATTGATAACTATAGACAGGTAAGAATGTGATGAAAGACGCTATCTATATATATATTCCGTGCGTAAGTACACAAAGGAGGTGATCATGATAACAAAGAAAACAAATCAGCTAGTCGCTTTTCAATGCACCTTTATAGCAACACCAAGTGTCTTAATTGCTTCAGCTCTCTGTACAAACTTAAGTTCAGCATGAGTATGATATAAATGTATACGGTCACTTTCACTTTAACAAATCAGCCATTGACCTGTACTTTACGTAAGCCGGGGAACAATTACATAACATTTAACAATAACAATTATAACAAAACATATCACAACTTTATAACAGCATCCAAACACATAAAACAATCACACAATAAATCATGTTTGCATATTTGTAATACTTATACAGTTTATCAAGATGTTTTCTAATACTTTGCCTGTCTGAAGAACTAAATTTTGTTTACCTATACTTCAGTATCCCTGACGACATGAGGAAGGAGGCAATGCAGGCTGACATCGAGGACAAGATGAGGACTATGTTTCTTGAGGAAGAAGGAGTTCACACGAGATCCAAGATTCGCCAACTTCAAAAATAGTAGGAATGATTTGTTTACATTGAATTTGATAGCTTTCATTATTAACACTTGAGACGGCAGCAGAGTGACTATCTAAATAGTATCTACAACATGTATAAAAAACAGTGCATTTGCTGTGTGACTATCCGTGGATTCAATTGAATTTCACACACTACCCTGATCACCAACTTACTATCCTATAAAAACGTGTAAAAAACTGGAAACACGAAATTATCTGAAATGATATCTACTAACA
Source organism: Branchiostoma floridae (assembly GCF_000003815.2). Classification (NCBI taxonomy): domain Eukaryota; kingdom Metazoa; phylum Chordata; class Leptocardii; order Amphioxiformes; family Branchiostomatidae; genus Branchiostoma; species Branchiostoma floridae. The sequence goes on from NC_049997.1 coordinate 7,600,720, forward strand.
CTTAGGGATAGGTTAAAAGTATAACAAATATCAGATCAGGTGTGTTTGGTCATTATATTTCAGCCATACCATAGGTATGGTGAAATATATTGTATTCGTAATGTTTCTTTCTTTCTTTCTTTCTCCTGTCAAATCTTCAAATCGAATCAACTCCGCCATTTTTTAACCGATTGACTTGAAATTTGGCACAAAGGTAGAATAAGCCAATACCCTCAGGTGTTTTTTTCATTTTTTTCATATCTGCCTTTAAAATGATTTTATTGAGGTTATTGTCAATTTTTATGTATATTTCGGGCTCCTGTACCCTGGTATTACAGCCGAATGACATGAAATTTGATACAGAGGTGCCTTGATCATATGCTCACCTAGATTCAATAACAGTTTTGGCATACGGTACAACAAAATGCTTAATTTTGCGATTTTTGGCCATTTTTTGACCAAAAAAGGACATTTTTGGCCCCTGTAGCCTCGTTTTACAACCAAATGATCTGAAATTTGGTATAAAAGTGCTCTTCAATTATGTGCACATAAATTCAATAAAAGTTTTCCCATACGGTACAACAAAATGCTTAATTTTGCGATTTTTTTACCAAAAAAGGACATTTTTGGCTCCTGTAGCCTCGTTTTACAACTAAATGATCTGAAATTTGGTATAAAAGTGCCCTTCAATTATGTGCACATAAATTCAATAAAAGTTTTCCCATACGGTACAACAAAATACTTAATTTTGCGATTTTTGGCCATTATTTGACCAAAAAAGGACATTTTTGGCTCCTGTAGCCTCGTTTTACAACCAAATGATCTGAAATTTGGTATAAAAGTGCCCTTCAATTATGTGCACATAAATTCAATAAAAGTTTTCCCATACGGTACAACAAATGCTTAATTTTGCGATTTTATGGCCATTTTTTGACAAAATTTTGACATTTTTGGCTCCTGTTCCCTCGATTTACAACCTAATGACCCGTAAATTGGTAAAGGGGTGCTCTAGATATTTATTCAAATGACCCATGTATATTTTTTGACATGGACCACTTTAAAATGATATATTTGGGGGTTTTTTGGTCATTTTTGAATGGCCAAAGGGGTCAACGACCTCAAGGCCTATTGTTGCATGAGGGAGATGGCTGAAATATGCTGTATTTGCTCTCAAGCAAATGTCGGCCTTTCTAGTTTTTAGTGACACTGTGGACGGAAGAACGGTGACTATTCTCAGTTGCTCCCACTTCAATCAAGAGAAGTTGATCGTCGTCTTTGAAGGGGACCAAGAAAATGTGCCACATGTCATTTCCAAGGTAAAGCATGATTATTATGTGTATCCCGCACATTGATCATATCAATGGAAAACTTATCTGACGAACTCATGCACTCATGCAAACTTCTCACGTAAGCTTCCAGGTGAATGCTAATCTTTTCCCTCACATGTTGTGACATACAATGAATCAATTGTCCACTTTTCGTTCTATCAGGCTAGGATTTCTTGAATCTCCAAAAGAAAGGAATAAAGCTACAGAGCGATGCCGAGATAGATACAATGATCGAAGCCGTGGGGAAACTATTGCAAGGTCTTCCCGGTACAAACGTGAGTACATAGTTCTATGTATCTATCATTCTGTGCCTATCGTTGAAAGATCATGAGCTTGTCTGTAGAGTTTTACTGTTTATAAAGTAGTTTCACAAACTACTGCAAATAATGCAAGTAAGGGTCTGTTGATTGTCGCTCAAGGACATAGATGTCATTAATAACTTTAATCAGTTTTTATCCCACTTAAAATTTGCAGCTGCAACCGCTTCCTGTGTCACTGTCGCTCAAGAAGTATATCAAGGACAAACTTTTCAACAATGTTGACAGCAACGTAAGTCCGTGACCTTCTAGTTTCTTTTGACTTAATGTGTGTGTATGTGTGTGTGTGTGTGTGTATGTGTGTGTGTGTGTGTGTGTGTGTGCGTGTGTGTGTGTCTGTGTGTGTGTGTGTCTTTGTGTGTGTGTGTCTGTGTGTGTGTGTGTGTCTGTGTCTGTGTGTGTGTGTTTGTGTGTACGGCTATGTCTTGCTTTTAGTTTAAGCTCGATCTAACCATAACGGTCGTTTCTTGTGTTCAGGGTGGCGTGTCTTCCGACAGCTCTCTCAGCTCAGTTCCAGATGAGGAGGCCTGTGAGCTTCCCTTCCACGTGGATGATGAAGAGATCCTACGTGCCAATGATGATGTAAAGGTACGTTGATATACCAGGCCTATATGTCCCTATCGTTCGTAAAGACAAGATCGAAGGGAGACTAATAATTTTCAAAACAGTAAACAAAACAGACAAAAGTAGCGAAAATATAGTGTTAAGCTAATCATTTCTTCGTTTGAATTTATGTATTTTGTAATTTGCAGGACCAAGAGGATATTTACGTGTCGGAAGTTGCCAAAGAGACAAAAACTGGTCAGAAAGCAACATCAGCACTGTCCCTTAGATATAAGGTTGGTTTTCAAAACACTCTCCATTTTTAAAAAGAAGGCCCTTTTTCATTTTGGGGTATTCTTTTCTTTTTAGGGTTGCAGGTCAATGGACGCTTAATACTAGTAGTTCCAATCTTGATCATTTGTTTTTTCTTGTTTTGTCTTATGATATTTTAGACAAAGTCTACCGATACTTTCCAATCCTCGGCGTCGACGAGCAAAACTGCTGAAGAGGTAAGGCTAGTATTTCTGTAATGCCTCAAAAGTGTTTTTTTTTTGTATAATTGTATTGTATCATAACATAGAGTTTTTTTAGATGTATTTCATTCACACTGTATTGGGCATTGTAACTTGAATAAAGATAAATGCCACTTGTTTTATTTTCTAGCTACGCAGAGATAATGGACAAGAAAGTTACCAGGGACAATCTGCAACATTATCAAGCACCTTTGAGGCATCTCCACTTCCTGTAAGCAAATCCGTTTAGATTCATATGCCATTTTTATTTGTGGTATTTACCGATGATTTGTTCCACCATTCATGATGAAATAGTAGATTTCGACGATAAAGCAGGCGTGTTTATTATTTGCACTTTTACTATACAGCTAGCTATACATACAACCTTAACTACCGTAGCTTCAGTTAGGTGTTTTCATTATGTAACAGTTTTTAGATTGATCATATATACATATATATGATTTCTGCAGGTTTGGCGATGCCCAGACTTCCCCTGGTGTGACCCGGACTGCATAGCCCTGATGCTGCCCGTGTTCCTGAACCGCCTTGGCGACCAGAGTTTTGCCACGGACGCAGACAAAGGCGCAATAATCTACAGGAAGATGATGTGCCTCTTGCTGCACGCCTTTAGAGACTGCGAAGAAACTGACTGTCCCATAGACAAGGCCTTAGCCGAAGGTAGGTTATGGTCTCATTGATGAGTTTCTTCTTCCCATAGACGTCTATGTTATAATTCGTGGTTTAAATGGCCGCGTTCATAATGAAGCTACGTGAAATTTCAGCAGATTTTTCATTCTATGTTGAGCACATTTACCCTATATCGTGGGACAAAATTGCCAACGTAAACTAAGCATTGGAACTTTTTTATAGCAATTACAAAGTACGATTAGTCAATCTCCAAAAAAGGCACTTTTTCGCTGCTAGTGTACAACCGCACCACTCAGAACCCACGACTGTGTACCTCCGACCTAGCGCGCGGCTGCAAAACTTTACCTGCTAATTTCTTCAGTTACAAACAAGCCTTCACCAATCTAACTTTTGAGATCAGTTCCGCTGGCTGAAAGGGAATTTCTCACCGCTAAAAACATGCGTCCGTGCAGCCGTTTATTTTTTGGCTCGGATCTATTTTAGGGTACCCACTCGGAGTAATACATCAATGAGACCTTATGAGGTGGAATTCTGTGCAGTTTAATTTTTCTACGTCTTGCTGCAACACCATAGAAGGCTTGAAATTTTGACTTAGTTTTCGGACATCAATGGAACAAAATGTGACCTAAATCTAGACCTATGGCACCAGTCTATTGTCTCTCCAGTTCTATATACATATTGTCATTGGATATCCAACCTGCCGTTTTATCTTGTTCACGTAGGCTTTGCCAGTATGACGATCGTAGAACGTGGGCGCATGATCTGGCCATGTCCATCTGGATGTGAGGACGCCCAGCGTTTGGTAACCGCAACAGACACGGGAGACCCCAACCCACTCCTGATAGCAGCAGTGCGGGGCGGAATCTGGTCACGTCTAGTGGAACACACGGCATTCCGGTCGCTGGATTTAGCGGAGGTGAGTGTACTACATTTTTACAGCAACTTAGAAAATTTAGTAGCACTTGAAGAACTGGGTCACAATCCCAAACTGGACCCAGGTCGGACTGTTTGCGGGAAAGAAAAATGTCAACTTAGGAAATGTGCAAAAATTATGCTTATGAGTTGAGCCGAGTCGTTACTTATTGTTTCACTTGTTTTGCTTATTCCATATCTCTTTGTCACCGCAAACTGCTCGGCCCGGTGACAGTATGAGAATGTGACGTAAGCAAAGAAATAATACTTTTCGGAATTTGATTTTGTTGCTGAGTAGGCAGTTTGCAATTTTAACGATTAGATCTAATGAGACGGTAGCGGGTGGGTACAGATCATTTGAAATTATTAATCCCCGCATCAATAAGCTTTTCCCATTTGCTATTTCAGCTCTTGGCGAAGGAAGAGGACATCAGTGTCGACCAGGCCACTATGCTGACGACACTCCTCCACACGACGCTGTTTGATCACTATGATATCCTTCAGACCGTCAGGTTTGCAGGAAAGTCGCCCCTCACGTGCATTTTACGCGAGCTTAGGATGATCAAGGGGCGTGTCTTATTGTAAGAGGAGTACTGTCTTTTACCTTCGCCAAGAAAGTTAGCACTTTTAGATGTAATGTCCAAGCAGACGTTGGGAGGGGATACCAAGATACCAAGTTTTGAAATCAGTGTTTGTTCCTCAGCTCTGGCACACCACTTAGCATTCATTTTATATAGCCATACAATTTGTACATTTAGAAAAATCAGTACTTTTCAATCTATGAAAACTGGAGGTTTAGCACTGAGATGTGTATAGTGCAATGGTGTAATGTTTTATACATTGTATTCTGTAAATAACGATATTTTGTCTGTACATAACATGGGGTTCTATTAATTGAAAACTATGGTAGCCAGTTGACTCTTATCTATAAAACTGTGAAAAGGCATCTATTGACTAGGGGCCAAATGTGGATTAAATGACAGTAAAATGTATAATAATTGCAGACGATACTGCCCAGCCACCACATTAAAGTGTTCCTTGTGAATCTGTGTATCTCTGTCGCTTATTTCTTTGACTCAGCTTCGGTATCAGCACGCACTGGGGTAAAGGTTAGAGTGCTTGGCCCAGAACGTAGAGGTCATGGATTCAAATCCTGACATGCCACCGATGTTGTACCCTTCGGAAAGGCACTTTCCTCACTCAACTCAGATGTAAAAATGGGTACCTGAATTCGAGTGGGGAGGTAGAAAGCGAGGATCAGGGCTCCGCCTTCCAATACCGTGCCATATACTATAGACACGTTGTATAACAAACCACTGCCTCTACGGCCTTAAAAAGGTTTTGGGACCTTTGTTCTTTATTTACGGATTGCGGCATTCAAATAAGTGAATTAGTTTTAGCTGAGCTTCTTCCAATCATTATGTTGCTTTAATGTAGACTTTTTACCTAATGTGAAATCTCAATGATTTTACATGACACAGTTATGACTCTTTTACTGCTTATATAGTGTATTGCATGCTTAAGCCCCCTTCACATGAGAGCACGAATGAGCCGGAATGCCGTCAGAATGGAAAATTGTTTTCTATTCCTGGCAATTCCTGGCAATTCGTACTGTATTCTAAACATTCTTACTGCACTCGAGATATTCGTCCCCGTTCTTAACGCTGGCTTGAAAGTTTTTGACATGTCAGAAACTGTCGAGGTGCATTCGAAGTGGAGAAATATCGAATGGCATTCCAAGTGGATTCTAAATGGATTCTAACTATTCTAACTGCAATCGGTTTCAGCGTAAAGGCCCTTTTACACTGCACCATTCCATTTACATACGATTGATCAAATCACACATTTTCGTTGACAGCTTTAAACCTGTGAAATGGCCCTGATTAACCAGGAGATCCCTTTACACGCCTTCATATCCACGTCTCCTGAAAAAAAGCACAAATTTTGTTTTAAATGTGATATTTGTCTACAAACATCATATATTCATAAGACTATGCTTATCATGCATCTTGAATTAAGATTAAATGAGGCCTTTTTTAAATTTCATGAGTGTTTTTGTTGTTCTGTTAGTAGTTTTGATATTGTATAGATACGTGCACGCTGTATACGTACCGTTTAAAGATGAACCAGGCAGCCAGAGCGGTGACCAGGATTCCACCAGCCAGACTAAGGATGACGGGCAAAGCTAAACTGGACCCGCCAACATCTAATCAAACCAGAATGTTTAGGATAACGGTTAAAGGTTTACCCACCTAGCACCTAGAAAAGAAGTATACAAACAAAGAAATGATTCCTTCATTTTCAAACTTCTATTTAGACGTACGGTTTGCCGTGGGGTTAGTAGTGGTACAATTGTATAATGGAAACGCGGCCATTTAGACCATAATACATGCAACCTCATTTCAAGAGTCCATATACATTGGCCTTGTTTTGATGTCAAGAAAATAACACAAACCTCCACTATACAGCACAAAGGTAACATAAGCATTTTCCTCCGCAGTAAGACCACACCCTCCCTCCAGCCTGCCGCTGTACAGTACACCGTCAGACAGCTCCTCCAGCTGGGTTCACAACACACGGACACGAAAGCGTCAGTTTTTAAGGGTGAATGTATACTTTGCATCTCCAAAGAGTTATGAAATAAAACATCATCCATACCTGCCATTTTAATATTTCACTGTTTAGAGAAACACATGGAAATTTGTAAGTTAAGTACGACATTTCGTGTAGATGACTGTTGGACAGGTTCGACAATATCTTACTTAAATTACGTGCCTTTATTGTTATATTTTCGAATTCTCGAATTTTTCTTAATCCAATCTCTGCTTCACAATCTTAAAATGTGATCTATCTTGGCATGCCACTTAAAGATATATATGGACAATACATACGTTTCCAGTCATGCCACAAACCAGTGGTTTAAACGTTATGTCGTCTACTACTGGCTTCGGGCGCAGCATCAGCAGATGTGTGTCACCGTCATAACGACCTGAATACAGAAAGAGTGTTGAGCTGTGAAGTATGGTTCTAAGTTTAACATCCCTGTGTTACATCATCTACAGTTTCATATTCTACTTGTGGGACCAAACGATGATTCGTATTGTCAGATTACCATTTTGGCCATTCTGGTATGAGGATTCGGCCTCAGCCGCAACAAATTCAGTAGGATATTCATCAGAAGTTGGCATTTTTACAAGAGTAGGTAACGGTATTGACTTAAATAATAGATATTATGATACATCTATCTTATATAGCCTTCCTATAGATCCGACAAACATGGATGTGGAGGCTCATTATAGATTCATGTAAATAGGACTTGTCTTGTAATTGACACGTATTACTTTCACGTTGCATGTATTTGCGGCTAGCCCGAGATAATCTAGGCTGTGATGATTTCTTGTGATAGAGAACTAACCTTCGAAGTCCAGAGTCCAACTTGAGTTTGACAAGGTTGCCGTAACGAGACCAGAGGACGTGAATGACGACACCTTTAGTGTGAAGGTTTTTGTGTCGGCCGGCCCCAGGGTCAGTTCTCCGGATAGACTGAGACCGGAATTAAAGCCAGAAGGTGCTTCTGGTGCTGGATCTACAGAACAGATGAATGGGTTGAGGAAAACAGATTTCTCTTTTTCAAGATTTGTCGTGTATTGTAATTCATCATCAAGTTTTGATAAACGTTTTGCATTCGTACCAGAAAGTAGCGTTAGATGTAACGCTTCATTGAATTTTCCTGTACTTCCTGCATAAAACACACACACACAGCGCGCACACACACACACACACGTGGGAATGGGGAAAAGAAGAAGAGCGCGCGTGTAATTTTTTAGACTACTACTATATCTGCGCGATTCGACCTCTGCTTGGAGAGTAGGGAAAAGGTAAAATCCCCCAACTGGTTAGTATGCGTGCAAAGTTGGTCACTATGAGGGATGCTTGACTGCACTTATCAGTGACACGAGCATAAACCTCTGCATTGCTGTCGCGTCCCTGACATGTCCCGGATCACCTCTGTCACGACATCTGTGGTTTTCTTCAGGAACTGCAGCCGATCTGGGGTCAACTCCATGTTGTCTTCAGGTCTACACTCACTCCAGGGTTTCTCCCTCCCACGTGTGTCTCCTACGAAATGGGATAAAATCGCTTGTTAGAAGTAACGAGTGAAAATGAAATCCCAAAGCAAAATATGGGATTGGCCATCCCATCGGCATCCCGGCATGACCTCACAGTAACGTTGCATACAAATGAGATCTGCACCAAAATTGTAGCAGCCTGTTCTTGCACATTTTGTATACTAGAGGGGAAAATCTACGGCAAATTCAAGGCGCAAATTTAAACAAATTGACAAAACCCTATACCTGTATCCGACACCAAGATGGCCGGGATGTCTTCATTTTCCTCCCAAAAGCTGTAAATGTCGTGATTGACGAGCTCTTCGTAGATTTGCCAGTAGGGGCCTTCTTTGGCGTCGATGATGTCTGTGACGTTCTTGTAGGGTATGTCTGCAGACTAAACAGATATAAAAACTTGTGAATTCTCTTCAATATGTTGTTATCACCTGTATGAAAAATTGAGCCATAGTTTTAGACTAGTTAGTAAAGTATGTTTTGCAGAATGTAAGTTTTTTTTACAGTTTACACCACAATTTCCCCCGTTAAAGGAAAATGGGCGTAATCCGTACAATGTCAATGACACGTAGACCTGTATGGCGTAAATATATCAAATTTGATGGAACTTTGAAATGTAATTACTTCTATACGGAAACCAAACTTCGTTCCTATGCTTTATGAGAAAATCTGCTCGGTTGAAATACAACCTCTATCAATCTATTTACCAGCATTCTGTACTGAGGGTTGCCCTCCGCGGCCCACTGTTTGTCGAACTTTGAATGAAGAGAAGAGTCGCTGTTTGTCCGGTAGAGGACGCTCATGAAATCTCCCCTTTGGCCGTTTGCTTTGATGCCATCGTAAAAGCTTTTCAGGCCTGGAGTCTGGCAAACAAAACGTTTAATGATGTCGCCATGCACATGTAAAGTACATCAAGGCATGAAGCAAAGAGTAAAATACAGTTATAGGTCAATTTGAGACATGGTTAGAGGGAAACTGAACCGTTTGAGGACATCAACAAATTATTTCATGTCAATCAAGCCATGGTAAAATAGACACACATCGATGCATACTCTTAATTCCCCTGTCACATTACCCACGATCTTTGGGCGTATAGATGGAAGAGCGGCCATATTTAAGATCGACAAAGGGTTGCGCTTATTTTTCACAGGAAAACCGTCCCTGTCACATATAAGCCATACTTTGTACCTTGTACAATTGTTGTGCAATAAAGTTATTATTATAAGTGAGGCTCGGGCGATTGCGGCAGATTCGTCGTCCGATTGATTTTCGCCAAATGTGACAGGGGTATAAGAACACCGGAAACCCATCTGAATGCCCTATGCCAAAACAGTAAGTTGGCATGATATAAAAAAAAATGCTGTACAATAGCCCTCACCACTTTGAATAATTCTTCACCCGGGATTTCCTGAGACATGGCCGAGCTGTTATAGTTCAGTATGCAGTCCAGTGTGATGACACCGGACCACTGGGTGGGATCTATTTTCTGGTGTTCAATGTATGGTTGGATGACGTAGTTGTTGAATTCTTTGCTTCCACAGGACCCTTCTGCGCATGCTCCATCTTTCCCTGGGCAGGGACATGGATGGCAAAGATAAAACGTCAAGCAGACATTTTCTATAAGGTATTTTCACGTGAAATCGTACTAGCATCGTTACTAAAATGTCTAAAAGATTAGAAGTTAAGCCACAACGTTAACAAGCGTTATTTTCTATTCGCAAGTACAAGTAGCTAGCATGACTACAAAAACTACTCTGACTACACTTGGTCCCTCTCCGGCGATATCGTGATGTCATACACGGCCTGGGAGAAGGTGTAACAACGGGCCCCCGCGGCCAGCTGTTTTTGGCGGCGATCAGTTCGGGATGGCTTACATGGAAACTACGCCAAAAAAGAGCCTAATTTACTGAGACGTTTTGTTTCTTACGGTCAAATTTAAGGGCTAAGATGAGGCATTCTTTAATCAAAATGTAACATCTCACCACCAGATCTATGTGCAAAGTCGAATATGGCAAAGAAGATGGTGTTGTCTTGTATGCAGGTTTCTGATGTGATGAGTCGAGCTGCCTCCAGCACCGCGGCCATGCCTGACCCGTTGTCGTCTCGTCCAGGCCTGTTCTTATCCGTGTCCAGGTCAGCCGTTAGACAGATGGGCCTGTCCAGTCCCGTGCCTGTGTTCCTTCCCGGCCACATGGCGAAGATGTTTGTGCCTGTGTACTGGTGGAGAGACCGTAAAGTCAGTACACATCAGGCTGATCTTTTCATCTACAAAAGGGTATGTTGAAATGGGGAAGTTTTGGAGTGACCTTCCTCAGATCAATTTCTTCATACATCTGGGAAGCTTGATTTAAACACGCGTACGGAGTAACAACTCAACAGCTTACATATGCACATAATGAATGAAATATTTGTGTTTTGCATTCATGCCTCGACGAGCTAGGTACAGGTCGTAAATAGCATACTGTAACAAGCATCAACAGAAAACAAAAATACACGACTTAACTATACAAAGGCATTATACTAAGCTAATAGAATAATCAACATTTCTCGCTTTATAATGAAATTTTCCCCACACAAAGTATTAAGGAGCTTTTCTGCTCTTCTGGGGTCAAATTTAAGAACACGTGAAATTGTGTTTCATTTGCAGGCCACAAGAGTATGAGAATGATGGGTCATGCAAAGGATACGGAAAGTAGAGCAATCCAAATACCTTGTTCTCTCCCTGAAAGTTCCACTCCCAGGTTATCAGTCCATAGCTGCGGAAAGTGTCGCTCACAAACTTGGCCGCAGCTGTCTTCCCAGCCGGGTTGGTCACGTGATGACGGTTGGTGCTAAAATGGTCTTCCAGGAGTTTCCTCAGGTTGTTGACGTCACTCTTCTGGCAGGCGACTTCCGTTGTTGCTAGGCAACAGGAAAATAAGGCGCTTTTAGATGTTACGTATTTGTTCCTTTGATGTCACAGTAATGATGTCTAAATTCCATTGATACACCTATGTAGTAGTAGTGGTAGTAGTGGTTTATTTTTTCTCTTTTAAGAATTTCACAGATTTCGCAATGAATATTGAACTTGGAGTACAATTGGATTGATTAGGTTGTTTGTATCCAAATAATTGTCCGTTACCTTAATTTTAAAAATGTATAGAGCTATCCACATTCTGAACCTAAGAGTATGATAACGGATGGAAATTGACTAACCTGTCATTAATATAGCAACTGCAGTGGTTAACAACTTTAACGTCATCCTTTTGCTCCACTCGTTCCACAGTCGTTTGCTGGTGTCCACAGGGTGCTCTGATCCTACACAGAGATAAGTGTTTTAGACAACTAGCTAATGTATAGGTGTGTATATAGGTGCCTTGCATCTGACTGACAGTGGTAGTATCTGGTGGATACTAGTTTGTCGACTACCTAATTTACGAGTCTATCAACTCGTGTGTTTACAAAGTTACCGCAAACAGCGGAACGTTACGTACACCATTGCTGTTGATACACTTCACGACAACACAAATTTAACATCTTTTTATCTCAACAACTTGTGGAGAGCTAGCCTGGTATCCAGCCGTATATAGTTCCCGAGTCTCTTCTCTCCTCTTCACAATTTGTGAAGAGGAGAGAGGAGACTCGGGAACTATATGGGTCCTATATTACGGCTGGATACGGCCAGGCTAGTGGAGAGCGGCAGGCGAATGTTCCAGAAGGTCAAAGTTCAATGACCGAGCCACATCCCAGGTCACATACCTGGTACGTGGAGAAAGTCCCGCCCTTCTACACTGAAAGATGTTCCAAAAAATGTACAGACGTGTGGAAATTCGAAGCTAATTCAGAATCTTAAAATGGAAAGCACTAAAAGATATCTCAGACATAAAATATCCACTTAGATAGTCTATCTGAAATGTGCGTTTCAAAATGCGCGTACCAAAATATTTCACAGATAGACACGTGAGACTGGAGACAAAGGGCATGCAAACGTCTTCTGTAGAATGATTAAAGGGTTAAGATAAGCAAGCTTGGCATATATTTGTACACCTGTTTAACATTTAAAGGATGTTGTTTTTTGTGAATAAGGCATCTTGATTGTACCTTTGTGTGCTTGTGTGCAACAAGTTGTGCTTTCTCCTGTCATTTTGATCGTTACCTTTTACGTTCGACAAGCATCAATTTCAGAGTCTAAGCTATGGAGGGCGCTGAATAGCGATAACAATTGCCAATTGTAAAGTGATATCCTGAGTTTGATGATGTTTTCCTAACTGATCACAATAAAGACATTGCCAAGTAAATGACCAGCTATAACAGTTACTGTAGATGACACCACATCACTTTACACGAGTAAACCCGACTGATGACTGAATGACGCAAACAAATATAATTCAAAATGGCGGGGTGGTAGGACGTCTTCGTCATCGCTGACTATAATAATGTGTTTGATAACTTGTTACTGAAACAGTTGATGGCATTGCACAACCCACAGTGTACACCATGATGTTCGCCGTCTAACTAGTGATGTACTCACCTTTTGGAATACTAGAAGTCTCTTCGACACGTCAAGAATGCACGTAGCTTCAGAGTATGAGAGATGTGTCGTTTCGTGGGGGTGTTTTCTTCTAGCCAGACCCAGGAAAGTAGGTCATTTTATCTTAGAGGTTAATAACACATTGGTCAAACAGTGGCCAAAGGTCTTTCTTTTTTTATCGTGTCAACGATGATTCTTCTCTTAGTGATCAGGCAACGCCCCGTTTCAATTTTATTCTAATTTTTAGCTCGAGCTCATTGTTAAGCACGTATCTAACCGCACATACAACTAGAGTTCCACGAACACATACCTTTGCCAAATAACAAGGTTTGTTATGTAGAATGATGTCTGTAGACAAATGCGTTACTCATTTCATTTTCTTTATAATCATATGCTTGGAGTTGGTTTATAAAATTTCAACATTGATTATGCAAATTAGATCCCAAGTTACCATTAATCGATATCAAATTGTATCAAGTATTACTTAAGCTATCAGCATACCAAAAATCATGATGATCCTTTGATCCATTCTTGACTTATTCTCTTTCAGTCTTTAATAAAATACACCCCTTACTCTCTTCCCTCTTTCTCAGTTACATATGTGACAACTTTGATGAAAGTACTATAATGAAATGCAGTGGGGGGTTTTGTACTTTTCCTAATTGATTATGCAAATTAGCTGTTGATTTGCATAATTGGTATCTCATTATGTAGGTCTTCACTTACGCTACCTAAATACCAAAAAACATGATGATCCGTCAACATGTTCATATTTTCTCATTAATAATGCAAATGAGGTCATCATTTGCATAATTGATATCTATAGCCATTTCTCTCCTTCCCAGCTACATATGTGACAAGTTTGAAAGTCCTATCATGGAATGCTGTGGATTTATAAATTTTCCTAATTAATTATGCAAATGAGCTGTTGATGTGCATAATTAGTATCCCATTATGTAAGTCATCACTCATTCTATCTACATACCAAAGATCATGACGATCCGTCAACAAGTTGTAGAGTTATTTCGTCCAAAGTTGAGTTTCTGCTGCAGTACCTTAGCAAGCCGCTAGGGGGTCCATTATCAAACTTGACCTTTGTTTCCCGATCCCTACCCACCTACCAAATATCATCAGGATCCATCCCAGGCTTCTCGAGTTATGCTGTTAACACACACACAGACACACAAACACATCCAAAACCTAACCTTAGCCATTCTGGCAAAGGTAAAATTGTCGCAGTGGTTTTAGTCTATTGTCCAGGTTTGTGCGGCAACCCCTCAGCTCCAAAACCATAACTCCACAAATGTGCATTTTAGTTGTATGAAACTGTTCAGAAGTCACCCTCAAGCTTAAAGCATCGAGAAACAAGTACCATTTCCACCACCCTGTCACAATTGCAAGGGGGTAGGCACTACTTCTAAATTTGCACAAAGCCCACCATACCACATATTTATCTAGAAAATTTTATGTAATATTCCCTGGAGAATCCCTTCTTTACTTTTTTGTAGACAGTCAATGAAAACATGTCTGTATATATATATCTTTCAACCACATTTTCAACAATGTACATTATGTACTTATTGTCTAACTGTGAATTCAGACATCCATAGAAAAAAGTAACCGATATTGTTTCAAATTTCCCTTACGCCTTGTAACCTGAATTCCTTACAGCTGTTCATCAGTTCATATTCAATTTGATGACAGAGTGATAACACGCCTACTCACAATAGGGGATGTGTTAAAAAGTCTGAATGTTTGAAGTGTAGCCACAACTTGACTGTACATTAGATATATGTAAGTCAATTGGGAACAATGTCCCAAGCTCTGCTCTACTACCTCATGTTCCTTGTATCTCTATGTACACCCAAAAGATTTTCCACAAAATCACCTCCGTGTAATTTCTGCTGGGCAATTGTCTTCTGAATTAGCTCTGCCCCAAATCTCACAACCATATGATATAAAAGGTAAGATACATGTTCTACATAGTTCAAACTGACTCTTTGGAGACAGACTTGAATGCATGAAGGCTTTGAGACTGAAAATGGCTTTTAAAAGACTACTGCAAGGACAGCTCAAATTGAGACCATGAAGTGAAAAGAGAGATGACAGTGTACCTTGACCTCTCAAACTCAAAGGAAGGAGAAGAATACAGACTAAGACCGTTGTTATGTACATAAGCCCATCATTTTGGCTTGCCAAGTTGATCATATGGCCTAAGGGTCAACTAACACATTTGCAAGGTCTGACCTTTACACCTCTGAAATATCAGGTTGCTCACAGTACTGACTGATCATAGGCCAGTCCATTATTCATGGACCAGGAACCCCTCAACTGTGCTGACAGCTGCTAAGGTGGAGTGGGGTTGTACTGACAGAAGTTTTCGACAAGAATGCCCCTGCTATCCCTACACTAGCCGCTAGGGGGCCCAAACTTATGTCACTAACTCCTGAGCACAACAGCTATCTAACACCCGAAACTCGTGGCCATACCATGTTCAGAAGATGGAAAAACACACCCGGAAGTTGCGCTGCAGTACCAAGGGAAGCCGCTAGGGCACCCATTATCGAACTCCCCCTTCGTTTCGCAGACCCCTACCCACCCACCAAATACCAGCTGCATCCGTCAAAGTCTTCTCGAGTTATGCTGTCCGCAGACAAAAGTTTGCAATTAAACCGGCGCCTGCACTTCCATGAAAGCCGCTAGGGGGCCCAAACTCGCAGCAATCACTCCCTGCTTTAAGGGCTCCCTAACGCTCAAAAATCACGACCGCAGCATGTCCGGAACGCGAGATATCAAGCATGCAGGTCCTGCTGCAGTACCTTAGCAAGCCGCTAGGAGGCCCATTATCGAACTCGACCTTCGTCTTCCACACCCCTACCCACCCACCAAATATCAGCTGCATCCATCGAAGTCCTCTCGAGTTATGCTGCTCACAAACGGGGAGAACCACACCACCAAACCGAAAACATAACCTTAGCCATTCTGGCAAAGGTAATAAGTTCTTGGCCTCGCCATTGAAAAATTTGACACCTTATTATTACCATGTAATCATTGGAGTGGCCTGACTATGTGGATTTGGTACTGCTTTATTCGTTACTTAGTACACCCCTGCCCCTAGGGACACCATACCATGTGAATTTAGTCACAAGAAATACTCGCTCCTGATTGGCTGAGGAAAGATGGTCATGTTCTAATAATGCGAACAACTATTTCAAAATGGCAGAGTGGCACCTCTTCGCCATCACTGATTAGAAGAATGTGTTTGATAAATGCTCACAGCAATTTCTCTTGATGCACTTACGCAAACTACAGTATACAGCAGGTTGTCTACAGCTAAACGAATGAATGAATGAATGAATGAATTTTATTGCTCAACAATCGCACAGGGTACAATGTATGGCAACCAATCACAACTAATAGCTATACAGACAGTAGCACTAAGAGGCTACATACAAAACTAGAGTTCCACGAACACATACCTTTGCCAAATAAACCAGGTTTGTTATGTAGAATGATGTCTGTAGACAAATGCGTTACTCATTTCATTTTCTTTATAATTAAATGCTTGGAGTTGGTTTATAAAATTTCGGCATTTATTATGCAAATTAGATCCCAATTTACAATTAATTGATATCAAATTGTATCAAGCATTACTTAAGCTATCAGCATACCAAAAATCATGATGATCCTTTGATCCATTCTTGACTTATTCTCTTTCAAAGTCTTTAAATACACCTCTTACTCTCTTCCCTCTTTCTCAGTTACATATGTGACAACTTTGATGAAAGTACTATAATGGAATGCAGTGGATTTATGAACTTTTCCTAATCAATTATGCAAATTAGCTGTTAACTTGCATAATAAGTATCACATTATATAAGTCTTCATTTAGGCTATCTACATGCCGAAAATCATGACGATCCGTCAACACGTTAATATTTTCTCATTAATTATGCAAATGAGGTCATCATTTGCATAATTGATATCTGTCGACATTTCTCTCCTTCCCAGCTACATATGTGACAAGTTTGAAAGTCCTATCATGGAATGTAGTGGATTTATAATTTTTCCTCATTAATTATGCAAATTAGCTGCTGATTTGCATAATTAGTATACCATTATGTAAGTCATCACTCATTCTATCTACATACCAAAAATCATGACGATTCGTCAACACGTTGTAGAGTTATTCTCATCCAAAGTTTGAAAGGAAATCGGCGCCTGCAGTTCCAAAAAAGCCGCTAGGGGGCCCAAACTCACAGCACTTACTCTCTGCCTCGAGGGCTATCAACCACTAAAAAATCATGATCACAGCATGTCCACAACACGAGATATCAAAAATTGAGGTTCTCCTGCAGTACCTTAGCAAGCCGCTAGGGGGCCCATTATCGAACTTGACCTTCGTTTTCCCGACCCCTACCCACCTACCAAATATTATCGGGATCCATCCAAGACTTCTTGAGTTATGCTGTTAACAGACAGACAGACACACAGACACACACACAGACTCACAAGCCCAAAACATAACCTTAGCCATTCTGGCAAAGGTAACAAAACAACAAAACATTATCAATGACAGTACAGTTATGTATAGCAGTACAGTTAAGTATGATTAATCTAGTCTCGCATTTGGAATACAGTATGAAGAAACTGGCCTACGTAGACGGATATATGAGTTGAACATGAGAGCAATACATGGAAGATATCGTTGTCTGTACAAGCGAGAGAGATGTGTGTTTTGGTTCTAATATTCTTAAACAATGTTTCTCTCTCTTTACTGTACGTAGGACATTTCATAACAAAGTGGAATTCATCTTCTATATTTGCATGACATGTAGGAAACAGTCTCTGAGTGGCTGGTGTGTTTCGGTGACGACCTTTTTCAATTTCTAAACAATGTGCACTTATTCTCAGTTTTGTAATGCTGTATCTAAATGGTCCATTATGAATTGATTTGAGATATTCTTCCATACCAAAGTGTTTTTTGATTTTCGAATATGTTTTTAGTTTGTTGGTGCTTTTGAGCTGTTCCCTCCAGCCAGAAAGAAACGTGTCTTTTAGACGGCTCTTTGAATATGTTCCCAAAATGTTTGGCATTAACAGCGGGATTCATAACAGAGCCAAACATTTTGGAACCCATGTCTGCATAAGATGTCCTGAACGTGAGTAGCCCAGTCATGTTCTTCTTCGACTGAAGTGTCGTAAGCCTTTTTAACAATCCTATCATTTGGTAGAGTATGCAATCTTAGCCAGTATTTAATCAGATGTGTTTGACTGTCAACGAACAGAGGAAATACTCCTCTTACGGCGGCATTGACAGAGCTTTTCGGTACATGAAGTAAAATTTTGCAGAAATTTAAGAGTACGTATTCTAAGTCAGGTATTTCATATGAGATTTTTGGCTGTTCTATTGTTATATTCTGGTTCCTGAAGCAGAACAAAGTGTCTGACTGGTATATCACGTTCAGTTTGTCACTGTATTTCTTGAATCGAACAAGAATATAATATGGGACGAGTATAAATAGGTGAGGCTTCTGATATATTTCCCAGACGAGAGACTCTAAGTATATCAACTTCTGATCCCAATATCGCGCTGAGGACTGTGGCTATAGATGTTCTGGTTGTTTCATTTTGACATTCCGGAACCCCTTTGAATATTAGATCTCTGCATTGTGCATTTATTCCTGTGAGCTCACTACAATAAAGTAGGATAGGTTTAACCAGGCTGTTAAACAGATCAATAGCTAGGGGAATCGCGGGGTTGGAATTAGATGATAAGAAAGATTTCAATTTAAACGAGGCCCGTAATGCTTTCAATCTTAACTGTTTTATGGCTCGACTAAAAGATCCTGAAGGTGTTATGTCCACTCCTAGGTAAGTATAAAAGTTGGTTATCTCTATAGTTTGACTCTGAGATATGAAAGGTGAGTGTTTGTCATTGACTGTCCGCCCATGTTTGGAGAAGATCATTACTTTTGTTTTGTTCTTATTGATTGATTGATAATTTCCACAGAGAGCAAAATTGATCCAATGCACTCAAGCATTCTTTTAGGCCTGATTCTGATTTTGATACAAGTACAAGATCATCAGCCTAAATGATATACTCACTTTATGGAAAAGCTGAAGTCTCTTCGACCCGCTCAGGATAGAACTTGCTTCAGGGGTCCGAGAGCGGCAGAGATGTGCCCGTTTGGAGGGCGTGTTGTCCGATGACTCATTAAAGCTACCTGTGGGCGAAAGAACCTGTAACCATTGTATGGCAAAACCGGTGGAAGACGAAATACATTTTATTTCTAACTGCCTCTCTAACGATCAGGAAAGAAATGAGTTATTTGAAGAGGCATGCAAATTCCACAAAAATTTCCAAACGCTTACCGACGAAAACAAAACTATAACGCTGTTAACGTCACATAACCCACGCATCATAGAAAAAGTGGGACACTTCGTCTTCCACTGCTTCCAGAAAAGAAGTCAAACCCTAAATACGTAGATTGTAGCTCTCAGCAGTCCATACCATTGATAGAATAGTCACTCGTTTACACTTGTCACCATTGTTATCTATACCAAAGTATTTCATTTTATACATGTTTATTATATTTTCTGTATGTTTCATGTTGCAATTAGCCCTCGGGCAAGAACTTGCAAATAAACTTTCATTAAAGTGGCCCATAACGGGCACACATTGTCCAAACAGTGTCCAAAGGTCTTTCTGTTCTGATCGTGTCAACGATGATTCTTCTCTCCATGAATATCATTAGTCTCTATATTTTAGACAACATTTCTCTGTCTATCTAGTTATTAGGGTTTGATGCATCAGCCCATTGTTAAACGTGTCTCTGAGCGCACACTGGTGTTTACAGAATTATGTAAAGATCTTTGTCCTTTCTACAGTCAAACGTATCCTATAGCTAGCGACACCATCTTTAAATTTCTATCAAAAGTTTCTGGTTACTATATAGATAGATATATTACTATCAAGGACGAGGAATTTGCAGCTGAGACTGTTACATTTGTCTACATATTGTTATATACCCCAGTCAAAAGCCACCTATACTGTAAATGCAGAAATGTTCGCGATGGATTAATGTTCGCGGTTTTCGTGGTGACCACTTCACCGCGAACTTAAAACCACAGCGAACATTTTTCTATTATGGTATTAGACTGCAGTCTATGGCGTTACCATATAAAGTCATTTTCCCGCTACCGCGAAATTAAATCCTCGCGAACTTAAATGCATTTACAGTATTGTGTTTCATCCAAAACTCGTAGCAGTGTAAATGATCAAATCAGCGATTTAATCTTTTGAAACTTAAGTATAACTTTATTTACTTCATACATCATTTATCATATATGGTACATGAAAGTACGGTTGGTGTAATACACTGAGGGAGTACAAATAGGCGATAGTGATCATTTATTCTTCAACAATTGCATCAGTGACAATGTATGACAATGTATAGATGTCAGTATAAAAGTCAGAATGTGAAATATAAGTTTATAGATCAATCATACGAATGCAAGTAAAGGGTTTTGAAATGTCTTAATATTTTTCCTATTGTGAAACGTGCCTGTAACATCTAACGTCTTGTCTGGATCCATTTTATGCTATTTTCAACTATTTTCATTAAAATGTGTTTTCGACTATTTTGATACAGAATGGAAAAAAATTACTGAACATCATTCAAGTGACAAATCAAATCGGTCTAAGTTTGTTTTAAGATCTCATCACTGCGTTTTACAGAACTGTCAAAAGATATTTTCCACGAAATGAGAATGAGAAACGAAAGAGAATGATACAGTCTTCCGTTGAGGCGTAGAAAAACCGCTGGACTACGGCTTGCCTTCGTTACCGATTAGGGGTTTCTGCACACCTTCGTAGCCACGCCTCCTGAAAAAGAAACACACAGACATTTAATCTCACTTTTCATGGGTTTTTCTTGCTTTAAAAATCTGAATCCTTTATTTGCAAATACAAATTGCTTTTGGGGGATTAGGAAACCTTGAATTAGCTTTTTGAAGGCACTCCACCTGAGCCTACCATACACCTGTATCTGTATCTATAAAGCCGCCCTTTGGCGTAACACTTCAGCTTCACAGGCACGCGTCGCGACAACATCTGATATACATGTAGCCTGACAATGTTTTTGTCGAAGTATCCTCAAGTTCCATAACAATTGTTTCACTGCGATTGATACAGGCATTGTCAGTCAGTGGATCAGTTCATCATCTTGTGTTGGGAAAGCAAAAGCTAGTACCCACTGACAAATGTCAGAAAAAGAATTTACGGGTCTTAGTGGCAAGTGTGCAGATGTTGACACACTGGCAGCACCAAATCCGTAGGTGTTTTCGACAGATTAGCCGTAATGCTCGCTGGCCGTTACTCCACCGTCATGGGGGCATGGGCTTGGCGAGTATCGAACTCAGGACCTACTGATTTTTATTCCAACGCTCTAGCCGTTGCGCCACACAGACACTCCTGTCCACACAGACAAATGGTAGATGCCTCACATACGTATACATACCGTTTAACGATGCACCAGGCAGTCAGAGCGGTGACCAGGATCCCGCTAGCCAGACTCAGGATGACGGGCAAAGCTAAACTGGACCCGCCAACACCTAATCACCATCAAAAGACAATGTTTAAACATCATACATTACTCAGTAAGATGTTTGACTACCTAGCTAGCCCCTCGGCGATCTATAAGTCTAAGAACATTTCTTTAGCTTATAACTTCTCTCTTGCTGTGTGGTCTTCATGGAACTAGCAGTAGTAGATGTACCGCGGTATAGACAACACAAGAGAAGAAAAACAAGCCAAGCTTTAGTGACACAACAAAAAAGTACAGTGACTTCTGTATGGTCGACATGAAATATAAACTACAAAAATGTTGATACAGACTAAATCCATATATTAGTATATGTGGCTATTTGGACCATTTCTACACTGAAAATGATTATAAGATAGACAACCAGAATACATATATTGGGTCATTTTACAGTTCTTTGGCCTTAAATAAACAGAGTGAAGAAAATAACACAAACCTCCACTGTACAGCACGAAGGTAACATAACCATACTCCTCCTCGGTAAGGCTACATCTCCCCTCCAGTCTGCCGCTGTACAGTACACCGTCAGACAGCTCTTCCAGCTGGGTTCACAAAACAAGCATGTCGGATTTTAAAGGTAAAATCATAGTTTGCATCTCCAAAAGACCATTGGTTTATAGAAATAAAACTTTATCCATAGCCTGGTGTTGCGAAATTTCAAGAACATATCATAAAGTACAGTGTACATATAAACTTGTAATTATGGCTCAAGTTAGTGTAGATGATTGCAAATATGTGACATTATATTACATGGACTTCAGCCATTTTGTATTATATATACGTTGTATTCTAATTTTCAGACTTATTCAAGTACATATTTTTGTTTATTTTATTCCACCTTCACAATCTTGACATACGACCTATCATGGCATTTCACTGCCTAAAACAAACATGTAGACAACACGTACGTTTCCAGTCATGCCACAAACCAGCGGTTTCGATGTTATGTCTCCCACCACTGCCTTCGGGCGCAGCATCAGCAGATGTGTGTCACCGTCATACCGACCTGAATACGGAAAGAGGGTCAACCAGACAACCTCTGAAGTAAGACTTGATTATTTAGTCCATTTATTTAGTACGTATTTTGTTCTTACTTATAAAAACGTGTTAGTTGAAATAAACGTGCTAATATAATTTTTCATGAGTTAACCCTTTTTTATACCAGACGGTACTTCTTGAAACACTCTTTGGTATAATAAAGGGATAAGACCCCCGATATCCCATCTTTTTGCCAGTAGGTACTTCTTGACACATTCTTTGGTATAATAAAGGGATAAGACCCCCGATATCCCATCTTTCTGCCAATAGGTACTTCTTGAATATACACTATGGTATAATAAAGGGATAAGACCCCCGATATCCCATATTTTTGCCAATAGGTACTTCTTGAATATACACTATGGTATGATAAAGGGATATGACCCCCGATATCACATCTTTTTGCCAATAGGTACTTCTTGAAACACTCTTTGGTATAATAAAGGGATAAGACCCCCGATATCCCAACTTTTTGCCAGTAGGTACTTCTTGAATCACTCTTTGGTATAATAAAGGGATAAGACCCCCGATACCCCATCTTTTTGCCAATAGGTACTTCTTGAAACACTCTTTGGTATAATAAAGGGATAAGACCCCCGCTATCCCATTTTTTTGCCAATAGGTACTTCTTGACACATTCTTTGGTATAATAAAGGGATAAGACCCCCGTTATCACATCTTTTTGCCAATAGGATCTTCTTGAAACACTCTTTGGTATAATAAAGGGATAAGACCCCCGATATCCCAACTTTTTGCCAATAGGTACTTCTTGAATCACTATTTGGTATAATAAAGGGATAAGACCCCCGATATCCCAACTTTTTGCCAATAGGTACTTCTTGAAACACTCTATGGTATAATAAAGGTATAAGACCCCCGATATCCCATCTTTTTGCCAATAGGTACTTCTTGAATATACACTATGGTATAATAAAGGGATAAGACCCCCGATATCCCATCTTTTTGCCAATGGGAACTTCTTGAAACACTCTTTGGTATAATAAAGGGATAAGAATACTCGTTGTTTAGAGTAGAGTAGAGCAGAGTAGAGTAGAGCAGTGTAGAGTAGAGTAGAGTAGAGTAGAGTAGAGTAGAGTAGAGTAGAGTAGAATTCGTCTGTTTGGTAGGAGAAACAAGGGTTGTCCTAGTTATTTTAATCTTTCATCTTGTATTTGTATGTCTAATGTTAAATAAAGATGATTCTGCTCTGCACATTCATGCCCTATCATGCTAAGTACAGGCATAATGTTATAGATGCATTTATGTTTTACATTTTTAGCAATTATTTATGAGAGAAAATGCTACATTATGTGCGAAACCTTCACTGTGCGAAAGGGTGTCATTTCCGGACGTTTCTATGTTTGTATACATCCGGATCGGGACCGTTTCTGGATATATCCGGACAATATCCGGACGAACGGGCAATTTGTAAACAAGCCGGGGATGACACGCGGGGGTTCCAACTGAAAGAGAAGTGATCTATCATACAACAATCTTTACAAAAAGATCACACTACTAATTATTAAATACACAAAACACTAGGAAGGGATAACAGACATTGCTGACAGACATATACGGAACTAAGAACGGTATTAAACTGCTATGTATATACAATCTATGTACTAGAGAGCTACACTACTCACTTCTTCAAGTTCTTGGTCCGGTAGCGGCTAGCGGCGGCGACAACTGATGTTCAAATCTAGTTTCAAAACTAACTGCTGTCACCAGCTGGTCTACTATTGGTCTAGTCAAGTCATGTGACTTCCTAATATGGTCTTGTTACCTAAGGACTCCTCCAGATGGTTCCAAGCAAGTTAGTGTCATCCATCATGCCTGTTTCACAGAAACACATGGCATTGTGCATTATTTTTTGTGAATAAATGCATCATGTACTTACCAGTTTCAAAGTTGTACACAGCAGCAAACGCTGTGGCGCGGTGTAGGCTGTTATCTGCAGCGACTTCCCCAGTGCCTGGCGCACCGTTGACATGCCAACGCACTGGTCTGCTCGGCACTTTGCACAGCTTGCATAACCGCTTTACGAGTGCCTCGTGATATTGTCCGGATATGGACCATTCCCACATAGCAACGCTGGTATTCAATATCATGAGTGACTTTTTGTCATGATATTGTACGGATATGGATCTATCCCAAACTGACCCGCTGGGGTGGAGTGTTTTGACCGAATTTTGTTCAAGATATTGTCCGGATATGGACCTATACCAAACTGCACCGCTGGCGTGGAGTGTTTTGACTGAACTTTGTTCAAGATATTGTCCGGATATGGACATATCCCAAACTGCACCGCTGGGGTGGAGTGTTTTGACTGAACTTTGTTCAAGATATTGTCCGGATATGGACCTATCCCAAACTGCACCGCTGGGGTGGAGTGTTTTGACTGAACTTTGTTCAAGATATTGTCCGGATATGGACCTATCCCAAACTGCACCGCTGGGGTGGAGTGTTTTGACCGAACTTTGTTCAAGATATTGTCCGGATATGGACCTATCCCAAACTGCACCGCTGGGGTGGAGTGTTTTGACTGAACTTTGTTCAAGATATTATCCGGATATGGACCTATCCCAAACTGCACCGCTGGGGTGGAGTGTTTTGACTGAACTTTGTTCAAGATATTATCCGGATATGGACATATCCCAAACTGCACCGCTGGGGTGGAGTGTTTTGACTGAACTTTGTTCAAGATATTATCCGGATATGGACCTATCCCAAACTGCACCGCTGGGGTGGAGTGTTTTGAGTGAATGTTGTTCTTGATATTGTCCGGATATGCAAAGAAACAATAATACTTGACTCATAATTGTTACCATCGCAAAAATTGTTTTCTGTGTCATTTGATTGTGAATGTCGATGTTAGTATATTTGCACATGCATATGGTAGCTTAAGCTTCAATTACCAGAAAATTAAAGAGTAAACATACATCGACATCGGGCGTACTCGTTGTAAAATAAAAACACATATACAGAAACAAAAACGTTAATGACGTCTATTTGACAAGATAGGAAACCTTTTTAGGATACCCAACAAAGCAATCTCAGATTCATGTATGACAAGAAAAGTAATTTGTTAACCATTAAGTGGTCCGAAAACTGATCTCTGGAATGTTTCTGTGTTGGACATCTGTCGTAAATGGAACGGAATATGAATTTGGAAGTAGCGAAAATTTCGGCAAAAAATTGAAGTCTTATTTGTTCAGATGCACAATAAAACAATCACCGATTCACAATTCACGTATAGAATACCTTTATCAGTAACGGTCAGAATATGCTAACTCCAAATCTGTCCTAAAATCCATGGAATATCTGTCGCGGATATGTCTCGTAAATGGAAGGAAAAGAAAATAGTATGAGTTCGAAAACATGAAACGTCGCTGACACGTATTCGGAAGAACGGGAAATTCTATCCGTCCGGGCATGTGCCAAAACAGTTCATGACTCATGACATTCTGAGACATAATGAATATGAAAATGTCATCTGACAATGGCCCAGAAAAAATGCACATCATGTTTCGTGCAAACTCCTAATTTGTCCGGGTATTCCTTAACGAAATATATGGACCTTGGATATGCAAAGAATGTGGAACATATCACGTATTCGGAGGCAAGAAACGTCAATGGCGCGAATCCTGAAAAACAGGAAAGTCTTATTTGTCCGGATACATAACAAGACAATTCCTGACTCATGATATTTCCAGATATGGGAAATATTGAACATCGTGCCCGGACGCAGTCCGAATATTTAGCATGTCCAAAAATATGTAAACTCCGACTTTGTCCGGAAATCACACCCTTTCGCACAGTGCTTTTCCGACACTTATGTGTGAGGGATAATTGGTCGCTATATGTGTGTAATTTTGCAACACTAGGTCCCCGATACCCCCCCCCCCATCTACAGCCGTGGCATAGATACGCACCAACCACAACTCAGCCAAGAAAGCTGATAATGAGGAACAGACACTGCTAGCTGGAGTGACGGTATCCTTATAGTCAAGGGGGTCTTATCCCTTTATTATACCATGGAGTGTATTCAAGAATTCCTATTGGCAAAAAGATGGGATAGCGAGGGTCTTATCCCTTTGTTATACCAAAGTGTGTTTCAAAAGTACCTATTGGCAAAAAAGATGGGATAACGGGGGTCTTATCCCTTTCTTATACCAAAGAGTGTTTCAAAAGTACCTATTGGCAAAAAGATGGGATAGCGGGGGTCTTATCCCTTTATTATACCAAAGAGTGTTTCAAAAGTACCTATTGGCAAAAAGATGGGATAACGGGGGTCTTACCCCTTTATTATACCAAAGAGTGTTTCAAAAGTACCTATTGGCAAAAAGATGGGATAGCGGGGGTCTTATCCCTTTATTATACCAAAGAGTGTTTCAAAAGTACCTATTGGCAAAAAGATGGGATAACGGGGGTCTTATCCCTTTATTATACCAAAGAGTGTTTCAAAAGTACCTATTGGCAAAAAGATGGGATAACGGGGGTCTTATCCCTTTATTATACCAAAGAGCGTTTCAAAAGTACCTATTGGCAAAAAGATGGGATAGCGGAGGTCTTAGCCCTTTATTATACCAAAGAATGTTTCAAGAAGTACCTACTGGCAAAAAGATGGGATAACGGGGGTCTTATCCCTTTATTATACCATAGAGTGTTTCAAGAAGTACCTATTGGCAAAAAGATGGGATAACTGGGGTCTGATCCCTTTATTATACCATAGAGTGTATTCAAGAAGTACCTATTGGCAAAAAGATGGGATAACGGAGGTCTTAGCCCTTTATTATACCAAAGAATGTTTCAAGAAGTACCTACTGGCAAAAACATGGGATAACTGGGGTCTTATCCCTTTATTATACCATAGAGTGTTTCAAGAAGTACCTATTGGCAAAAAGATGGGATAACGGGGGTCTTATCCCTTTATTATACCAAAGAGTGTTTCAAAAGTACCTATTGGCAAAAAGATGGGATAACGGGGGTCTTATCCCTTTATTATACCAAAGAGTGTTTCAAGAAATATCTATTGGCAAAAAGATGGGATAGCGGGGGTCTTATCCCTTTATTATACCATAGAGTAACTAAAGAATAGTGGTAAAAGATGAATACTGGTATAAAATGGGTTTAAGGTTTGTACCCTATGTTAGCACAACTCTTTGTAGATAGCAAGTGTTTCTAAAATATATATTTTTAAGGGCTAAAAAACTGGGATAAATAACCAGTACTTCTGAAGTATGTATACGGCCTCAGCGTACGTAACTCCCTTGTGTTACAGCCACTGCAGTTTTACGATTATTGGTATCACCTTTCGCTAAAAGACTCATCAGCTTTACCTCAGCCAATATCAATGTTTTGATCACAAGTCCTCATCTTTTACCGGATAGGTTAAAGTGCTGGATAAAACAATAGTATTGCAGCTATGTGTTTGCCTTCCTATGTCATCATTTCCAACAAATCTACTTTAGGTTTCGATGATAACGGCATATATAGCAACTTATCTTTGCATTACTGTAACAACTTTACGACCATGTTCCATGTATTTGCAGCTAACAGGCGGTAACTGCATAAATTAAAGGTAGTATCTCACTGCACTTATATTGTATAATTTAGATATTGCGTAATACTCAAAGTATGACTTACAGGACAACAAAATGCACAAAACGTAAAGGAAAATTCGTTCTTTATCTCTGAATTTCGTTGAGTACTTTTCGAACCCCGCAGTGCCGCACTGGTGCCGCAGTGCAGTGAGATACCACCTTGACGATGTTCATGTTTTGTGGATTATAACTAACCTTCCATGTCACTCTGTTATTTGATTCTTTGTTTATTTTCATGTAGTTATGTCTTGTGTTCAATAGACAGGTTGTTTTAGTTGACTTATAACCTTATTTGATGACTTCTAAGTTTGTATACCAGCTACACGTCACTTTGTTATTTGATTTCTTGTTGTTTTATTTCATGTCGTTATCATTATCTCTTGACTTTGTTATTTAGCGTTTTGTAGCCATGTATGTGCAGTGTCCAGATTTTGTTTATTTACATGAGGAGAAGACCTCAATAAGCAGGGTCTGCTTTCCGTCTCATCCTCTTACAAGAAATGTGAATAAAATAAAATTAAAAAAACTAACCTTCGAAGTCCAGAGTCCAGCTTGGGCCGGACAAGGTTGCCATGACGATACCAGTGGACGTGAATGACGACACCTTTAGCGTGAAGGTTTCTGTCTTGCCTGGGTCCAGGGTCAGTTCTCCGGACAGACTCAGACCGGAACTGAAGCCAGAAGGTGCTTCAGAGGTTGGGTCTACATAAAATATATGAATGGGCTGAGTGGAACATAATAATGATAATAATATCGGGTGTATTTTGCAGCAATTAGGTACCCAAAGTGTTGGTAATGAGGCTGTTTAACGTGGTCGAGGGACCTCCTCGAGCACGGGACCCCCTTTTTTCCCTCCCGGCTCCCGGAAGACGATTTCGTGGAAAGCTTCGTAAGGGTATAGCAATCCGGACGCCCTTGGTTGGTCCCCCATCCAAGTACTGTCCGGACCGCGCGGAGATCGAGGGATCGGGTGTACCAACGCGCCACGCGAAAATAATGTATTTCTTTAAAAAATCATCGTAGATTACAATCTATAGACGCTAGGCATGGTAGAAGCACTCTTCTTATATACATGGAAACAATGTTTGTTGTTAGATGTGAAAAAGTTTCATTAGGTTTGACAGGAAGTAGGTCGTTCCATTCATTCCATCTTCCTGATTCTTGAACATATTCATAGGTGCTTTTGCTCATGTACGTTAGAATTGGTTGTTTTGGCATATTTTTCCACATTTTGTTTGTCTGTGATGGAGGTTTAAACCACAAATGCAGCGAAATACGTCAATGATGTGCTAACATTCATATGCTTCGCTACTTGGATGTGCAGTCAAAACGGTCTAAAGCGACGACTCCATGTTAAGCCACAAAGACACAAAGCCCAACTTCCCCACATTGACAGACGAACAGAAAGCCACTTTTCTCTTGAAATCGCAGAACCCACAAATTTTAGAAAATGTGGGACTTTTCGTCTCCCTCTGCTTCCAAAAAAGAAGTCAACCCCAACCTGTTTAGAAATAGCCAACACTAGTATTAGAGTAGAATATTGTTTATAGCTGTTCATTGTCACTTGTATATCTACTATGTTTATACCATGTACTTGCAATTAGCCCTCGAACACGAACTTGCAAATAAACTTCATTGTTAATAGGAAAACTTATCAATAAGTGACCTCCAAAAAGTGGCAGTAGGGTATCTAGGGCACCGACCAAATCCTCACCAAAAGTAGTCAGGTACTCACTTTCACATTTGGGCAAAGTAAGGAACTTCAACTTTTCAAAGACGCAGCGTCCAGTGAGGTACGAATCCGCGACCTATAGACCTTGTGTCCGCTGACCCAGCCACTCGAGCATCTGATGCCACAGTAAAACGTAACCAAAAAGTTCTAGATGGTCATTATACTTTGCAAAGGTGGTCGCTAGGAAAGTGCTGACTGAAATTGATATGTTGAGTTAATTAATACAGCACGGTGACAAACCTCTGCATTGCTGTCGCGTCCCTGACATGTCCCGGATCACGTCAGTCACGACATCTGTGGTTTTCTTCAGGAACTGCAGCCGATCTGGGGTCAACTCCATGTTGTCTTCAGGTCTGACCTCACCCCAGGGTTTCTCCCTCTGACGTGGGTCTCCTACACACGAAATTGTATAAAATCCTTGTTAAAAGAAACGAGACTAAAACCCTTAATATGAATGATAGAACTGAAAAAGTGGTATCTCCCTGCACTTGGGTCACCAGTGTAGCACTGCCAGGTTCGAAAGATTACTCAACGAATTTCAGGGATAAAGAACGATGTTTTTCTTTTCTTTTCTGTATTTTGGTGTCTTCTAAGTCATATTTTCCGTATTATTCAATATCTAAATTATAAACAAATCGGCGAAAATATCACAACAGTGCCACAGTGAACGAAACCCGCAGTGCCGCACCGGTGCCCCAAGTGCAGTGAGATACCACCTTAACGTTATGAACAAATGAAGTCTTTACCGATACCAAATTTCTGGTAGTCATTTTTCTGCCTTTTTGGCCCTACAGGGAAGCATTTACCAAAAACAAGGAGAAAGATAAAGAAACGCCATACCTGAATCGGACACCGTGATGGCCGGGATATCTACGTTTTTCTTCCAAAAACTGTAAACGTCGTGCTCTAAGAGATATTTGTAGAGTTGCCAGTATTTCCCTTCTTGAGCATCGATGATATCTGTGATGTTCTTGTATGGAATACCTCCAGACTGTACAGAAGAAGACAACTCGTAAAATTTCTCCTAGGCCTGTGCTATTATTTGAATTGGAAATAAGTTATGGATACTTGTAACTTACTTCTGCATATACATATTTCATTTGTCTCTTCCCCATTGCCTGCAAGAATTCCACGCTGTATACCATTGTTAGTTGGATTATTGATAAAGTTATCATTATCATCACGAGTGATCTGCAACTCCAACTTTCTGAATGTAACCATCTACGATTAAATATTCAAAAAGTAACATACAGTCCTGCTCTTATGATTATACAGTTTGCAATTAAAAAATAGCTATAGCAGAGTTGAATCAGTTTTCTAGAATTCTCTTGTCCTATCGGACAAGCACATAAAAATGTACTTGAACGAACCAACTTTTCGCTTGCCAATTTTTCAAATGTCACTTTTATATGCATTTTCACTTCCAGCGATGGAAATTACTTATGTCGACCATTGCTTGATGTCATGACTATATGACGTACAATGACAGCACAGGTAGGAACAATGCCGCAGCTATGGTATAGAATATCTCAACAAGAACATTGAAATCTTTACTATAATTTCTAGACTACCCGGAAACCAGAGGCCCTTCTTGTGCCTTGTTGGAAAATCTGCTGAGCTAAAACACAACCGTTATTTATGTATTTACCAGTATCTTGTACTGAGGGTTGCCTTCTGCGGTCCACTGTTTGTCGAACTTTGAATGAAGCGTGTAGTCTCCGTCTGTCCGGTAGAGAACGGCTATGAAATCTCCCTTTTGGTCGTTGGCTTTGATGCTTTGGTACAAGTTAGTCAGGCCCGGAGCCTGTGGGACGATAGTAACATCATTCTAAACTAAAGTCTATAGAATTCGATGAGCAGACCATACGTTAGCAGACCTTTTTCGTTGTGTACCTAGATTCGTTACTTTCAAAAAGAGTAGATCTTTTAGGGAGATAACGTTAATAAAGCCTTTCGTCAGTGTTCTAAACATTTGAGTCTCTAAACTTTGCTGGGTACTACCGATGGTACATGTAGAATGTCCCTTTAATATCCTCAGTGTTGCTGTTGATTGTTAAAGAAGCGAATATAGGTACACCACAAATAAAGGTCAACTAACGTTAGACAAAGACTTTTAACGGAATAAAATCCATTTTAAAAAGGGGGTACACGTCGATTTTGTTATTACGTCTCGGCAACTTTGTTCTAATCCTAAAACAAGTTTACAGAGAGACTGTTCCCGTGAACTGTTTGAAGATGTCAACAGTCAACAAACTGGTTTATGTCAATTTGACAACTTCGTTGGTTCTGGGCATAATCCGTAGACACCTCGCGTGTGCACCGGTTCATCGTTGCTAAGGGCGTAGTCACATAGGTCGTGCGATCGTCGTACGATCGCAACTTCGTCCCTAGGAGACAAAAATGTACGTCTCCTGTAAAGTTCAACTGTCTTGGTACACAGAATGCTGTTTTGGATCCATGTCGATGGTTGGTTCGTAATAACTAACCATCGACATGGATCCAAAACAGCATTTTGTGTACAAAGACAAAATCCTACGACGATCGCACGACCTACGTGGCCCTTAGTAAAATGTGCGCGATTTGCCCTGATTTGATCGGCCCGCCCCTCTCTGTTGATTCTTTCATCAATTCTTCTCAAATGCGGGACGTCCATCTTAATGTCCTATCTGAAGGGCTCAAAGTTCAACAAGAAGCGCGTACGTTGACATAACGGATTAGAGGCTTTGTAAAACAAACAAAAGCTCCCTACTTACTCTCACCTCTTTGAATGTATCTTCATACGGCAATTCCTGTGACCTCACAAATTTGTTGTAGGACCAAGGTTCTTAATGTACATTGTACTAATGATACGTGTCTATCGCATGATAATATATTAATGTTCCATGGATCCATCTGAGGGCCAGCCGGTTGTAAGCCTAAATAGTAAGGATCATTATAAGTTATAACAATAAAATACATCTGCCCTCACCTCCTTAAATAGATCTTCTTGTGGGATCTGCTGGGCCATGGCAGAGCTGTTGTAGTTCAGTATGGAGTCCAGTGTGATGATGCCGGACCACTGGTCGGGATCGACTTTTGTGATGGCGAGGTATGGTTGGACAACGTAGTCGTTGAACTCTTTGCTTCCGCATGCCCCTGCTGCGCATGCACCATCTGGCCCTGCACATGTAGGAACATGGATGACAAAGGTATAAGGTGTTTCCCCGTGACGTCACGGCCTTCACGAGGTTGAACTTTGAAAAGTCAGAGTCATAGATTAACTATACCCAGACTGGGCTTTTTTTTTGGCATCCGGGCTCATTCCACATAATTTCGCAACGGCTTACTGTACGATCACCACATTTTCAGGGAATAATGTGCTTGGTAAGATTTATACTTTCTAATATTTTGATATCGTTAAGACGAGCGAGAGAGAGAGAGAGAGAGAGAGAGAGAGAGAGAGAGAGACACAGAGAGAGAGAGAGAGAGACGCTACTGAAAATATAACCTCAATGAATGTTTCATGGCAGTAATAAGGCAATACCATGCCTCCAACGTTGCTGAACATAGCAAAGAACCCAATTGAAAGGCGACAGGAATAAGTGAATCAAACTACAACATCTCACCAGCAGTTGGCTCTTCAAAGTCGAATATGGCGAAGAAGATGGTGTTGTCTTGTATGCAGGTTTCTGATGTGATGAGTCGAGCTGCCTCCAGCACCGCGGCCATGCCTGACCCGTTATCGTCTCGTCCCGGCCTGTTCTTGTCCGTGTCCAGGTCAGCCGTGAGGCAGATGGGCCTGTCCAGTCCCGTGCCTGTGTTCCTTCCCGGCCACATGGCGAAGATGTTTGTGCCTGTGTACTGGTGGAGAGATCAACATACGATTAGATCGAGCTACTGAACGTTATGTTCAGATGGCACGGTGAAAAGGCTTTGACCCCTAGCTGGGGTGGAGTAATGTATCAAAAATGTTTCTCATGAATAAAAGGTCCTCATTTTCATAAATTATATCAGTTGATTATCTTCCCTACCCAAATAACACAATTTGTTTAAAGTCTGAAAGCTATCAGCAAATCACGCTGTTATGGCCGGCTGATTTACAAGATATATCTAATGAGACTATAACACTGTTATTATAGGCAGCTATAACACAGGTAGGTCCCCCCCCCTCATTAATACTAATAACCTGATCACGTCCCCATATTTTGAACCTCCGCGCGGCCGAGTAACTTGTGGCAGTTGTTCATGTTGTATGTTTCCCAAGAACCCCTATCAAAGTTCATGGTACATGCACAAGTTCATCCTAGGTCATTTGCTGACCTTGAAGCAAAGGCGTTTGCTTAACCCTAGCTTGGTTGAAGTTGAACTTGACATTACGGAACGTGACGGCAAGTCTGAAAAGTCAATATTTTCCTTCTCGTGTCCAGAGTACATGTTAGTATTCTCGTACACTAGGTACGTATTCTGAAACAATAAGCCATCAAAACAAGTCGAACACACCTTAGGCCACGTCGTATTAATTTTATGGGTGACATCTTCCAGAGACCCCAAAAGTAATGCGAGCGGGCGAAAAATCCACCAAAAATAAAATAACAGTTCTCCTAAACCGCAGGAATTAACATCCAGATCATTTTTTCCTAGGCCTGACTTGTCTTATGCTTAACTCCAGACTGCTAGAGACAATAGTCGCTATTTCAATCATGTTTGTACTGTCATTCTTGTTTGAACAAGGATGGTGCGTACCCCATGCCCTGACCATGTGCCCCTTACCCTGGAGAGCAGGGCCTCAGGTAAGCATGACATTCTGATTGATATAGGGCAACATGTGGCCACATCTTTTTTTTAGGACAGGCGAAAATCAATTCGCGTGCAGATAATATCAAGCGGCAATTAGAAATGTGAAAAAAATACGTACAACATTGACGGGGCGAAGAAGAAAAAACGACACATTGAGAACATATCACTACAGATAACAGATTTCTTTCTTCACCTTTCTGATTCAAAGTAATGTACATTTTCACATTTCAATGTACATGGTAAAAGTTATGAATATTTGTTTCTATTCTAATGAAATAATGTATAAGAAGATATGTTACATTTCCATGCATAGGGCACAAGAATATGGTAATAATATGCCAGGAAAATCGGAAAGTAGAGCAAGTTGAGGTCTCCAAATGCAAATACCTTGTTCTCTCCCTGAAAGTTCCACTCCCAGGTTATCAGTCCATAGCTGCGGAAAGTGTCGCTCACGAACTTTTTTGCAGCTGTCTTCCCAGCCGGGTTGGTCACGTGATGACGGTTGGTGCTAAAATGGTCTTCCAGGAGTTTCCTCAGGTTGTTGACGTCACTCTTCTGGCAGGAGACATCCGTCGTTGCTAGGCAACAGGAAACGCTTAGATTTATTTTGCAGTTTGCATTGATGTCAATACATCAACCATGCGCACATAACCATCGAAATTTTGAAGCTTTTAAGTACAATTCATACTAGTCTGCAGGCGTCCACCTGTTAAGGTTTCTGCCTTAAAAGTCATTGATACATCTGTTTTTTCATCA
This sequence comes from Branchiostoma floridae, assembly GCF_000003815.2. Lineage (NCBI taxonomy): Eukaryota > Metazoa > Chordata > Leptocardii > Amphioxiformes > Branchiostomatidae > Branchiostoma > Branchiostoma floridae. Next base: position 7,636,104 of record NC_049997.1, read on the forward strand.
TCATCATCATCATCATAATTAATTTCCACTGTCCTTTGTTCGAACACACACGCCCTCCCATCCAATTCCAGCCATTCTAAGTAAGGTCCCGCTCAACTGGTCTTTTGTCTGATGCGACATCATACGTTATAAAGACCTTTGGACATCATTATGATAAAGATTGTGATGATAGATTAAAATTTACTGACCTGCTGTTAATAGAGCAACAGTAACGGTTAACAGCCGCAAAGTCATCCTTTTTCTTCAGTCGTTCCACAGTCGTTGGCTGGTGTCTGAGCCTATAGATACGATAGTATTAAAAATGCATCTTAGGATAACAGGCTATTGTATAGTTGCCCTGTATCTGATAGCTACAAGTTTTTCGGCTTATTTGCCACCAGTCTATCAATTCTTGTATTGAAAACAGATAAAATTTACGCGCACCCTTGTCGTAGATCAAGCGATACTTCATGCCAACTGTTAAAGTAAACATTGTTATGTCCCCACCACGGACAAGGCTAGCGGGATGCATTAGTAATAGTCGAGGTCAAAGGTTAATGACTGAGTCACTGTCCACTACAATGGCATGTAGAGAAAGACTCACATTTCTACAAAGAAACATGTTCCCGAAAAGATACGAGAGTGTAGGAAGCTGATAGCGTGAAAGACACTAAAGAGGCCCAAAAGTTAGAAAATGTCCTCTAAAAAGTCGATTCATCTGCACAGACCGTGTGTTTCAGATCAAAGTGCGCATGGCACAGTATGTGCCAGATAGTCACGTGAGACTGGAGGCAAAGGGCATACAAACGTCTTCTGTAGGACGGTTAGGAGGTAGGGGTTAGTAAGCTTGGTATATTTGTACACATGTTTAGCATTAATGGGTGTTGTTACGTGTGGATGAGTTAGAATCCGTCATTTCCTATAGAAGTCAGTGACTTTTCCCCTCTACTTCAATTGTCATTTTGATCGGTAGCATTAAAGTCCTTTAAACACGGAAGAGTTTATGCGATGAAAGGTGTATAATTAAAATAGAATTGATCATAAGTTAAGTGATATCCTTAGTCTATTGATATTTGCCAAGCTTATCACCCTGACAAATTTATCTTGTAAGAAAGGAGCACAAGAAGAAAGAAAGGTCAAAAGTTGACAGCCAATCCGTAATATACGTATCATTTGATGATATTGTATGATAGTAGAGGAAAGAGTTTTCAGCAGAAGATATCAAAGAAGCTAGATTGTAAGTTGTAATGTCCATATCTTACTGAATCGCTGCCGTATCCAACCTTTTCTTTAGGAGATATCACAAAGAAAAGGTTGCAATGGTAATGTATTATTGCTTCTATGGAGTGGCAAAGAGTTATCCTAAATATCATGCATCAAGATGTTGTTAAAACGATACTAAGAACTCAAAGACAAACAGCATCTAACAGTTATGTATGTGTTTGCAAACGCTCATATGAGCTACGAAGAAAATAGACGTTATTGTGGACGATTAAAGATACTTAATCTAGCAACTAGGCAATATATACTGGACAGTGATAGGGCTAAAAAAAAGAACAATCGCTTAAACATTTTATTATACTGTGGCACGTCGATTTAGGTTAATCGTCTGTTCTATTACAATGAATATTGATGTATAAACTGAATGGATAACCATATCGCTGTAGGGGACAACATAAGGTCATAAAATCTGTTGTCTTCAGTGAGACAAACAACTATGTCGAAATGGCGGATCGGTATGATCTCGTGAAGTGTTTGCCATCTCTGGCGATGAGAACATAGTACTTTATAGCTACATGCTTATTGCAGCGGCGCTGTTGACATGCGTACCTAACCCACAGTCAGTGTGACGCTAGCCGTATAGATTGTGATGTACTCACTTTTTCCCTGTAAGAACGCACGCTCCTGTAGCTCTAAGGGTCCAGGTGTTGCAGAGAGGCGTGAGTTTGGAGGGCGTGTTTTCTGATAACCTATCTCAGGAAAGTGGGTCATATGTATCTAAAGACCTTTGGCCACTGTCCGAAAGACCTTTGGCCACTGTCCGAAAACAGTGGCCGACACAGCAGAAAGACCTTTGGCCACTGTCCGAAAACAGTGGCCAAAGGTCTTTGCTGATCTTTCTTGTCTCGTGTCACAAAACGCCCCTATCAATTTACGAACGAAATAAACAAAGTGCTTCTTTCCTAGAACGTCATCGTTATGGAATAAGCTTCCACATACTTGCTTCCCTGTGGGGTACAATCTGAAACTATATAATAAGTCAATATAGTACTAGTATTGTAACCCAAAACCTGGTGAATCCTAAGTAAAGAAAAAAGAATAGCCAATATAGCCACCCCCTTTGCACCGGATCCCGCAGAGGATGTAGCCGAGAATGTAGCCCCGGGCGGGCTCCGAAGCCACAATCTTGCCCCGGTGGCTTGATCTGGCCATGGCTTGCCGCATACTGTGCACCCCACGGTGTACCCCACGGGTAGGTCACGGCGACCATTTGTTAACGGGTCCCGAGACGATTTTAACTCTGACTTAAAATGAACACAGGGTCCGGCCGTACTCAAATATATCACAAGAGTCGAAGTGCCCCCAACAGCCCGTAAACTGCCCTGCAGGGCCCCTTCTTCCAATTGGGACCATCCCAATTGGGATCATAGCCTAGGCAATGTTTAAAGTGTCTCCTACTGCCAATGAAGATTCATATACTGTCTGCAGAGTATATTATAATTTTTTCTAATATAATGTCGGCGTAGTTTCCTTTGGAATATTTGGCTGGTGCCGGTTGAATAGCAGATTGTTTAGTAACTGGCTAAAGTGAATAATTTAGCCAACTGAGAGTGAGACGGCTGTCTACACTATGTCTACACATTGTTTATACCTAAGAGGCCACATATATTGAATTTCAGGGTAAACTCGTAGCTATAATTGTGTAGCTGATCACTTCAGACTAGGAAGTAAATTGTTATGACTTTATTTACATCACTCATCTTCCCATGTAGATGGTACGCATCAGGTTGATGAAGTGCTCTAGTTACGTTATACACCTATAGCATATGCTGAGAATACTACAAATCAGTTAAGATTAAACATGAAATACGATTTTGAGCAATTAATCTTGCAAGTAAACTGCCTTGAATTTGTGAAGATTTTTCCCACGTGCATGTCATATTTCAAGTCTTCTGTGTGGCCAAACTACGGTAGTCGGTCAAAAGGACTACTAATCTTTTCTTTTTCATATACTGATACAAAGGTATACAAATCAATGTCTTCTAATTTACAAAGTTTCAAAGTTATACACTTAATTACCTGTACAAGATGTCGACCATCTGCTTCACATATTCTAAGCTCCAACCCTATCGCGGTGTTGTTTTCTATTATTTCTATTAAGTCAACCGAAGCGATATTGATTTCCGACAACCTTTGACCGGGCGGCACATTTGCATAAAGTCACCAGTACATGGTGATTGACTCAGATAGACTGAGTCAAGTTCAGTCCAAAATTCCAGCGAGTAGGTTTTCTTTTAGTTGGCGAGCAATTTAATTCAGTGCAATTCAATTTAGAGCCTGACCTAGACTTCGTTGTTGGTAGTTAAAGTTTAAGATAAGTTTTGGATTAACAATTTGTATGATGACATTTTGGAAATTTCTACGGGTTAGTATTGCTGTAGACGGTCATGGACATCAGTGGCCCATTGTCTGTCCCTGTTAGGTTTTATAGCTGTGCTACAAATTGCTACAGGCATCTGCCGGTATCTCATACAGGCCAGCCATATGCTGGCTTTCACACAGGTCATCTGCTGGACTCTCATACAAGGTATCTGCTGGCTTTTCGAAATCATATGTTTCATCTGCTGGCTTCTTATACACGTAAAAGGTATCTGCTGGCTTATCATACATGTGCAAAGCATCTGCTGGTTTCTCATATAGGCCTTTTCCTGGCTTCGTACACAAGGCATCTGCTGGGGTCTCATATAGGGGATCAGCACATGGATGGGGTGGGGGAAGTGGGGGAGACTCGTGTAGGGGCCTGTTTCTATCGGGAGGGTAACTCGTTTTCCTCGTCAGAGTCCGTGGACACGCACCCTTAGGTGCCACTGGGTTCTTTGTTGGTGGTTCAACATGCACATCTACCTGAAGCTGTGAGGCAACCATATTTGATGAACTTCTGCCATCCAATATTTCAGTGGTATCCTCAATCGGCACCCGACCTGTCTGATCTTCACCGCTGATGATTACAGTGGCTGTGGCTTTTGCGTTGCTGAAAACTGCTTTCGAATCTTGACCTGAATCGTGACTACTCACCCTCCTCTTCCACAAGATTGCGATAGCGGTGATAACGAGGGCAGTGCCGCCTAATGAAGCACAGACGGAGCCAATAACAACTGGGAGGGAGACTTTGGGGACAGATTCTTTATAACCGTTAACTTTCGGTATATCTGAAGTATCAGTTACTGTAAAACGTGAAGTTTTAACTGTGCAGGTGGAGCATACGTATACAGGGTGTGTTGTTGAAGCAGGATTGCTCTCTGTGCTGCCAAATGAAGACAATGCCGACGCTTCTGGTGTTGTGAAGGATGGTTGGGTATAATGATCAGCGGACATCACTGACATGGTTGTTTGTTTACAGACCAGGTCATGAGGATCCACATCTTTGAGCTTTTGCCTAAGTAGGCTGGTAGGTTTGGCACACGTTAACTGGTCTTCAAATGAAGCAGACCCTGTCATTTTCGATCTGAAGGGCGCCATCCCACAGTCGCACTGCAAGGGATTGCCGTTTATAATTACTGAACCGATATATGTCAATATATCATATGCTGACATGGGAAGAGTAGATATTTTGTTTGAGTTCAGGAACAAAGTTTGGAGATTGGTTAGATTCGAAAATGCACTAAATGTAATGCTTACTATTTGGTTGTGCTGCAGGTACAAACTTCGGAGATGGAAAAGATTCGAGAATGCACGAGATTGAATGTTTGTGATCTGATTTGATGCCAGAATCAAATAAGCAAGCTTGGGCAGTCTTGAAAACGCACCAGAATGAATCTTTGTGATCTGATTTAACTCAAGACTTAAAGATGTCAGCAGAGGCAGATGCGGGAAAGGGTCCAGGTTACGGATACGATTTTCCCGTAACGTAACATATACCAGATTCCTATATCTTAAGAGCTCATTCGCTTTTGTAATCTGATTACGTGTCAATTCCAAATGAGAAATGGATGTTGGCAGGGTCTGAGGGATGCTGGTGAGGCCCATCCCGATGCAGGTACAGCGTGAGGTTGATGTACAGCTGCAGTCAGCTTCTAGCGTGTTGAGTTCCTTCAGGATGATTAGAAGGCAAATCAACAGGCGCTGTATCATCCGCCCCATGTTGGCCTGTTACCTGAAGAGAACAAGCCTACGAGTTGATTAAACAGCCTGAAACACTGTAAGGACAGTCATTACTTTGCAGCGCGATGAAGCAAAAAAAGGCAAATCTTTTAAAAAGATGTTGAACACTTGTGCCATTCAGTACATGACTAGCATTTTGAACTGTCAATATATTGTCTAAACTAGAACCATGTAAATGTCTATGGGATAAGGCATTATATTTCATGAAGATCAACTGTCTAGCAAAAACACGATACTTGTTATACATAGATTCTTATCCTGAGTAAAAAAACGTTCTGACGTTGTTGAAGAGGCAGACTCTTAAAGCCACGGTCTAAGGGTTGCTGAAAAACCCCGAATGCTGACTTTAACTTTATCTTTTGCTACGGTCGAGAGTGAAGAATCTTCTTCGTGGCCTTTCACGGGCGGTTACTTTTTTACTTGTGGAGTGCTGTCTCGTTGCATATTATTAATTACCCCGGGAAAGACGTGAATGCGCCCGCCAGTACTAGTGGCCGCGAAGGACGCAGACCTTCCCGGCATAAGAACCTGGCCAATATGATGAAAGTGTTCCCTGCCCCTCAGACATTATAAACGCCAGCGTTCGTAGAAGGCCGTAAAAGAGGCTAGCGAAAATAGGGCGAGGAGTGCAATGCTCAACCACTAAGAAGCATTAGCAGTCAGTATGAGTGGGTACCGGTGCGATGTACCATTTTTTCTTGTTGTACCGGTCCGAAACAAACGGACCTGAAAAAAAATCATCAGATCATGGACCCATTAGAAAATAACCAGATTATATCGGCAGGAGTATACACGTTGTGGCCCTTACCAGTTCAAAATAACAAAAGCGAAGTGGAGTAGAGTTTATAATAATTTCTAAGTTTCTACAGTCACAATTACAGAGTTTGTATGAAGATAGGATTTCAAAACGCCATTCAGGGAAGGAAAGATACTCTGCAAAATAGATTCCTTTGTAGAAAATTTGAACACACTGTTTTGAGCATGGCCCATATACAAGTTTTTACCCAAAAAGCAGGTGCGGACCCGGATCTGATCCTTTTGACCTAAACCGTACCTGTACTTATTATTTTGTGCCGGTGTGACAGCGATCTCGCAAATAGAAAATACTGTGACAAATTAAAAACATGTAGCTGACTTATTCCGTACCGTAGATGGTGTTAATTTATCAGTTCGCGATAGCTCTGTCTTTTTCCTCAAAAAAGTGTCTTTTTCATTTCAATGGCTTGTTTGGATCGAACCATATAGTACCGACTTTCGAGGTATAACATCTTCAGGTAAAGAGGTGCCATATAGGTGCCAGGTAACACACCATATACGTTACTCCCCAGGTGCAGCATAGTACCAGGTAGCGAGCCTAATATGTAGTTGCTCATGAGAACCCTCCGAGAAGCAATGTCCTTAAGGGGGACGAAAACACTGGTGGGTGGGTGGGTGGGCGAAAACGTTAAAGGGGGGGGGGGCGAAAACACTAGTGATCTCGCCCCTCCGGGGGGCGAGATCACTGTCACACCGGTTCAAAACAAACGGGCCTGAAAAAAATCATCAGATCATGGACCCATTAGAAAATAACCAGATTATATCGGCTGGAGTGTGCACGTTGTGGCTCTTACCGGTTCAAGAAAATAACAAAAGCGAAGTAGAGTAGAGTTTATAATAATTTCTACCAAGTTTCTACAGTCACAATTACAGAGTTTGCATGAAGATAGGATTTCAAAACGCCAGTCAGGGAAGAGAAGATACTCCGCAAAATAGATTCCTTTGTAGAAAATTTGAACACACTGTTTTGAGCATGGCTCATATACAAGTTTTTACAAAAAAAAGATCAGGTGCAGGTGCGGACCTGGACCTGATCCTTTTGACCTGAACCGTACCTGTACTTGGATTATTTTGTGTCGGTGCCCACCCCTAGTAGTCAGAGTACGATATATCAAAACAAGAAACACGTATGGAGATCTCTGTGTTTTTTTTATGACTGCCTCATTTCTAAAAGAATTCCTCTCCTTGAGTTTATACTATGGTCCTATTTCCGACAATAGTAATGATTTTGAAAATTAAATCACTTTATCATCAACAACCAGATCTGTTACAAATCTACTAATCACGTTTAGGATAAAGATATATCTGGTACTAAATTAACCACCCATAGTTCAAGAAACCAAGAGAGGAGGAATATACTGTACATGTACACCATGCAGTCTCATTAAATATATTGTACAGTGTATAAGACACTTGAGGGGTAGTTTATCGGAAAAAATGACCTACCATCAACAGAATCGTACCGCTTCAAAGTCTATCCAAGCTTGACTTTCGATGGCAAGGTTGTCAATATATCTTCAGCTGGCTCTTTCTTTCAGGAACATCGCAAAGGGAATTTGTTCTGTCTCCTTGTGTTGTTGTGTAGGACTTTGCCGCAATGGAGTGGAACAAACCGTTGTAGACTGGGCCTATGTGATGTGCCTGTGTTGATTGTCTGACGTCTGACTATTGAAAATAGCATTCATAGTCATGAATATGATGATGTTAATGTTTTCGTCACCATGGTAGAAACATTCAGGGCCTGGAACAACCGCGCGAACAGGAATTGTTTCCAGACACTAAGAAAAGGAAATTTCCGAGAATTTGCCGTTAGACCACAGCAAGTAAATTTTATGGATGGCATCCTATGCAGAGTGCAAAAATAATGAATGAATGAAGACCTTTACTGGACATACATACCCTCTGGGTTCAGTACAGTTCGTAACAAAAGATACATGACATATATACAATGAATTTACAATACATCAGAATCGTATTCTACTACGTGAAACCGACTTCTTCTCGTTTCTTTGTGATATTAAAAATGTAGGCACAGATATGCTTTATAAGTAAAGGTTTGTCTAAGTTCATATTAATATAAATGAGATAGCGCAAAAAACAACAACAAGATGGGTCATCCATAAAATTTACTTTCTGTGGCCTTGTTGAAATCTTAGCATTCATCAAATGAGAACGGACATTGCGTAAAATAAAATATACATATAACCTTCACATATAACGTTACGTGTAACACGTTACTTGTGCCGTGAGGCCCGTGAAGATTACATGAATTTTCATTTCACTTTCACGTCTGTAGTGATTGCCTTGCTGAGATGTTTGAATATTAACAGTAACAGGTTGTTTACCAATGCTATCTAACGTTATCTAACTATCTAATAAGGAGGCCCCTGTAATTTTGCGACTTTTATATCATATACTTTTAGCTCCAGTAAGCTGCCCGGCCGGGCCCCGGTTTGGAAATGGGACGTAGGGCTAACTAGCATGTAGGGTGACTGATTTGATGATCCCGGTGAGTGAGACGGCCTCAGACTGGTATCACTTGGCAGTCTTGCCTTCGTCCTCGCTTATTGTTTTGCTTCACCCGTTTTGACATTAGCTTTCATCAAACGGTCGTACTCCCGGTATAGTACTGTAGTGAGTACGGGGCGTTTTGGGTATAACGTTATATATCTAGCCTCTACCAGGCTCCGTGGATCGGTAGAATCATTATCCTCACCGTACTCTTCTGGCCGGCTAACTCCTCTGGGGTACTATAGACTCTATTTTACCGTGGCCGATAGCAACAATGTGCAACACACTTATATTTTTGCTCAAGACACTTACTTTTTTGCTCAAGACACTTACTTTTCTGCTCAAGACACTTACTTTTCTGCGCGAGCCACTTACTTTTCTGCGTGAGCCACTTACTTTTCTGCGTGAGCCACTTACTTTTTTTGCAAAACACACTTACTTTTTTTCTGCGTGAGCCACTTAGTTTTCTGCGCGAGCCACTTACTTTTCTGCGTGAGCCACTTACTTTTCCTGTGGTGCGCACCCCTCCCTTTATCAATGGATGGTCCCCGACTCAGGTCAAAGTTTACAAAGACCGCATAAAATGTAGGATTGACCGCATGTCAATCCTAAATTATCCCCCTATGAAATGACCCCTACCCTAGCACGTTTTTGTGGATTCAACTTAATTGTTTTGTGCCGATATGTCTTTAGTATAGCATTTATGACACTACCCACTACGCTACGGCCAACATAGAGATGCCTATCTGTATTAACAGGTAACGTTATCTAAATATAGGGCATTGTAGAGATTGAACTTTCATCTATTCATTATATTCCTGGATGTATAATCTTCACAAACGTATCATTTAAATGCTTTGCCAAGAGGTTTGGACAGAATTAATCTTTCATTTTTGGCTTCGTATCCCAAGGGCGTATATAAAGTCTAGGTTTATATCACCATAGCATCCGAACTGTAATAGCGTTTCATCTAAAAATCGCTAGGAGGCAGTTTTTAGGAGGCAGTTTTTTAAATCACCTTTGACCCCAGACCATCACATCACACAACATGGCGGGTTGTGTCACTGACAAAAGCTATGAGAGCTTTCTTCTTGGAGATCATGACCAACAACAGGTATTCAAAGCAAAACCTACACGGCTCTAAGCTGTACGAGTTTCCAGGGCGCCATTGGGAAGTGAAGATTTGGGCACAATATGTGCCACGAGGGCATTGTGTGGCCTGAAATGGGAGGAGGCCGTGAACGTGGACATGTGACAGGGGAGGGGGAGGGGGGCGTGGACGGGACATATCGACTGCTGCAGTATCTGACAGTCTAGGGTACTTGCTACATCAATACTAACCCCCTATAAGACATGGGGCTATTCTCGCTGATCTGTTTTCAAAACCCACCAACTGACCTAGTCAAATGCCATCCCACCTTAAGTAGTATCAGTAATCTATAATTCAGATCACCTAGACATCATCAGGTATCTAATTTTTTCAACAGATTTTGATAGTTTTAAAGAGAATTTACAGATAAATGTGCATAAGCTAGGTGTGACAGGTCGTTCAGTGTAATATAACCAGCTGCTGCAGCGCCGCGTGCATGCAAAGCTGGTGTGTTACACCGGAGGGTGGTTATACCAGCTATAATATCATCAGGATACAGATACATATATACACTGATGCACTGTGATTAGGACGTCAGCCTAATGTACACTAAATCCTCTGGTGGCCGGATAACTAGTACTGAAATTCCTGGATACTCCACTCTACTTTAGTGCCTTATAATGTGTTTATTGTAATGATAAATTATTATTAAATCATTATTAAATAATAATAATGAAGACCTTTATTGTACATACATACCCACTGTGTTCAGTACAGGTCACAACAAACGATACAACATGATACAATGAATCTACACTACTCAAGAATCGTATTCTCCTGCGTACATTCGGCTTCTTCTCGTTTCTTTGTGATATTGAAAATGTAAGAACAGATATGCTTTATAAGTAAAGGTTTGTCTAGATTCATAAGGAATATAAATTTGTCTATATTACTTAGATGTATGAAGTGGGGGAACATGGGTTCTATTAGTCTGTAGAGTTCAGCTCTCTCTTTCTTGTACAAACTACATTCTACTACAAAATGATGTTCGTCTTCTAACTTATCTAGATTGCAGTATCTACATATGCGTTGTTCTAGAGGAGTGTGGTTATGTCTTCCGGTTTTAATGTGTAATTTATGGCAACTGATTCGTAGTAATGTGTCCTTGTTCACACAGGTCAGTGCGTACGTGGTGACATCAGAACTGGGCAGTCACCAGTACATTGTGTCACCTGTGGTAGACGTCCCCGCGACGTTTCAGCCGTACGCTTTCTGGACTCTGGTGGAGGAGAAGGGCACAGTCAAGAGGTTTGCCAGGCTGGACCGCATCTACTCCATGGACCTTCAAGAACTGAAGAGGCTTAATCAGTATCACATTGTACTTACTGCTGCAGAGTAAGTGTGCTGATGTTTCATAAATTCCCACACATGTATGTATGTATATTCATTACTTTGTACCTTGATAGCTATGGTATGCCATCTAAAATGGTACTTTACCAGGGTTTAACAAGTTTTCTAGAATTCACTTGTACCATACATCGAGCAAGTACATAAAAAAATTTACTAGCCCAAAGTAACATTTCACTTGCTCGAAATTTAAAAAAAAAATATTTTTCTTTGTGTTTTCACTTCCAGTAATGAAATTGTTTCACTATTGACTCTATTTTTCTGTGTTGAACAATGCTTGATGCCATGACTGTAGAAAGTATTAAACAAGTACATTTTTGTACACCAAAATCTCACTCATCGAAAATCTTACTTACCTAACCTGGCAAATGGGGTTACCGTAGGACATGCACTTGCCTGATCAGCACGTTCACTTGCCCAGGACAATCGGGCTAGTGGACTTGTCCAACTCTGCTTTACCCCCTTTTATCTAGTCTGAATGAAGGTGCCATTGCATCTGTCCAAGAAGCCCTCAGAGTGATGACAATCCCAAAGGCTGTGCCTTCTCGTGATGCTCCTCAGCAGTTCAAGATGTAGTAAGTAACACATAGAATACAAATGCCAATAATACTTTGCTAATGAGTAATGTTCTGAAGCTAATGCTGATTCTATGTAATCGCATTGAAAATAACTTTTTAAGAAGTAAGTATATGCTATTTCTAACTCAACTCTAATGCTACATATTGCTCTACTATGCATGCATATAAGACACTTATGGCTACATGTATGTCATGTACAGCTTAACAACACTTGGCACGTCTTGGACTGTACTGAGCACTGATGCCTTCCACTGTGCAACTGGCATGGTGCTTGCCCGCAGCTGGACTGATCCCATCGTGGTGACTTGCATTGCAAAGGTGCCTGCCGTATTTGTTGAATATAACATGACATGTAGTAGTATGTTGTACCTATTTCTTCAATAGTTTCATTATGTAGGGAAGCTCTTTTAAGCTTTTTCTGAGGCTGTCATGTATCTAAGATGGCTCCAAACTAAAGGCTGTTTGTGTCTCATTTGATCACTTGCACTCATTGCATTGGCTTTTTCGTCCATATTTTCCTGAGGGTTAGATGTTTGTACAGTTAATATCATATACATGTACATGTATATTGTGATATGTAGATCCCTAGCAGAGTCTGTGAATTTAAAGATATTTCAGAAGACAGAAGTTTTAAACTTGAATGCATGTCAATTTAGGATGAATTTAGGATTCACTGGAGACCACCCTAATGCATTTCTAGCATCCAAATTGGAGTATCTGTGGACAGAGATTCAGACCCGGATCTCTTCCAGCAGAATCTGCTATTCTGGCAGATCGCAGTGTCTACCTTGACATGTATGTGATGGACAAACAGCCAGGGCTGGATAGATGGCTATTACAAAAGGCTAGCCCCGAATATGACAGTGAATATATAACACAAATGTGGTTTAATACTACTATCTACAGGGAAAGCTGAGGATGTACCGTGAAGATGGCACGATGCTGGGGACTGATCCAGATGAGGTGGAGCTGTCTGGAGCTAAACAGACTGTGCAGGCCATCTGGATGGGAATGCCTGGACCTGAGGTAGTAATGTGATAATGAATCTGGAGAACAAGTTGTAGTATAGTCAGTACTACTCAGTAGTGTGAAATCTCTCAAGATGAAGTCCTTATTTTTCATGATCTTTTCCATCACATCTTTGACGAATAATCTGTACATTTATAAAACTGAGCCAAAAACTTCTGAATAAACCATGTTGTTTTCTGACTTGCCATGCTCATTTTCAGTTTCAGGTATACAATGAAATGCTCTAAACTCTGTGTGATGCTGCAATTATACAGGTGCAAAATTTGACCAAAACATACATGTTGTAAAGCCACGTATGATGTGTCAGTTGGCACCTTCAATATTAACAGACTATCTCCTTCCTATTGTCCTCAAGTTTAACGTTTATTGTTGTTTCAGTTACTGTTGTAGTTGTGTTTACTGTTATTACATGGTGTACTTACTAACAATAGTTCTGATCACCAGCACTGAGACTCCATTGAGCACAGTTTGTAACAAGCTTGTAAAGTCACACCAGTTTGGTTGGTTGGTTCTCAGTAAATGTAGCACAAAACAGAGGCAGAGCAAAACTTTCAATCAGGGTGTAAAATACTGTCAATGTTCAAACATTTTCATGGATTTTATTTTTGTGTGTGCGTTTTGCTGCAGTAGAGCATGACATGGCAAATATTTGATTTTGTATGTTTATAGTTTGACTGAAAATTAAAACACTTTTATTAGAACTTTCCACTTCTGAAATAAATGAATGTTTAGACATATGATTTTAATGTAATTTGTTCGTTATTGTATGGAGCTAAAACTTTGTTCCAATGCATTGAATTTTGGACTGTCCTACTAATAGTCCTCTTTATAATTCAGCTGACCAACCACCTATGAGTATGACCTTACTTCAGTACTGAGATTTCGCAATTTGTAGAAAATGACGGAGAGTTAAATTATCATTGTCTTTTGGTTATCATTGTTATAACTGAGAAAACCTTGAAGATAATAACTTGTGTACAAGTAGCAATCAATCAAAATCCTCAGAGGAAAATGGCCTTTTTTGTGTATGGTCCATAATCATTTATATTTTTTTCATGTTCATGATTTATTCTAGATATTTCTGAAGGTTCCAGGAGTAAAACCACCCGGGACTGTGCACCATGATCATTTGAGCTCTGTGTCATCAGATGAACTGGTGAGAATAATGATTCTTTAAAATTGTTAGATGACTTGTGCAAATTATATAACAATTTACTAATCAATTATATGCATTAACCTTCTGTGACAGTAACAGTGAACCTAGAGCATTTAGTAGTACTACTGTACATGTTTACTGGGATAAAGAATTGATGAGCATTGATTTTCTTAATGCCCTCACTAGCTTGAGTGCTACAACTTTCATAAGATGTTGTGTTTGGCATGTTATTCACTCCAATTGTTCATATAGCATTCCCTATAGTTTTATGTGTGCAGTAAGTACATTTACAAATATCCATAATGATGATATTTATATTTAATCCTACATTTCTGTATGTTACATCGAGTTTTTTAAAGCATTTTACATACACACATACACACACGCACACACATCCATATGCACAAAATATACATAGTATGATACATATTTGTCTTACATACAAATATGATACGCATGCACATATGAAATATACACACATGCATACTCATTTACACACATGCATATATATGTATGTACTGATGCATATCGTATGACTTTAAGAGGTAAATGGTACTTAATTCTGTTCCACCAGCACCCGAGCGATGAGAGCCAGCTGCAGGAAGCTGAGAGAACTGGAAACCCCCCTTCTCGTGATGCTAGCTACATACTGGAAATATTCCAGGTATCCTCCTACAGCAACAACCAGGCTGTATCCCAGTCCGTATCCTCTGTATATGTTATGTACAGTCAGCACCACAAATGTCTGTCTAAAATGGCAAAGAGAAAATTTGGCATATTTACTCTTTGTGAGCTACAGATACATGTAGATGTGCCCTATAGCTAACCCAACAGAGTACAAAACAAGGTCTCTGTAACAAGCTGCATGCATGTAATGCACCTATCCTGGTGTCCAAACCCATTATAGTTGCCAAGTCCCTTTCATCCTCTTCTAGATCTGTTTGTCTTCTTCCCAAATAGATAAAAAAGACTAGGCATGAGCTATAATAGGTTTAGATACCAGCAAGCATGTAAGGTAACACCACACATTAGTCTAGGGCATCCCCAAAACTGGAATACACCCTGGTTGCTGCTGTAAGAGGATATGAGTTGGCAAGGAAGGTCTAGCAAGGTCTTTGAGAGTGAGTAGCAAATATGTTTTTAAATTATCAATGTCGGTGAAAGGTTAGGGATTAGCTGTTTGTACACCTAAATCTTTGAATGTGTTTTTCACAATTCCAAGGAAATAAGACAGTTCTCAGGTAGAATATAGCCTAGTAAAAGCCTCGAAGGTCTAAGAATCAAAAGTCATACCAGTCCTCCTGATTCTAAACTTTTATAAATTATATCATGTTTTATCAATGATTGAGAATGAAAGACAGCTGTACAATCAGTCATGTTTTTACACCCTAAAGAGAAAGAACATTTTGTCATTCATATAGTAGTACAGAAATTATGTTCAGTCAAGTTATAGTGTTATATGTAGCCAGTATTATGCTACATATAAAAGTTGAAATTTAGTGCAACCCACCAAATTCATTTTTCTTACTCTACTGCATTTTGGTATCTGGCCTCATAGAGACACGACAAAAGGATCATGCTAATGATGTACACTACTTAACATTTCAGCTCGCCAGGCAGGCTGGTCTGTCAGGGAGTGAGGCGCTGTGTGTGATCCGGGAACATGGTATAGAGGGTGCTTTAGACTGGCTGAAGAAGCAACAAAAGGTCTTCCAGTACTTCAGCAGGAAGGCTCATGGACAGCAGGTGGAGGAGATGCCTCCCGGCCTCTCACGTGGCAGCAAGGATCTTGAGGTATGACAGATATCTACCAGTGAACAAGCATTGAGCAACCAATAAACAGCTGCAATTATAGTCTTTTCCTAAGGAGGTTATATCCTGTATAAACTTGCTTTTCGTAATCTTACCTTTCTTCCACATCTTCGTAATATTGCAAGAAAATGACAGGTCTTGTGTTGTGTGTTGTTGGAGATACATTTGTGTTACCAATTTTCTAGATGTAAAATCAATGCTCATAACTGTCTATGAAATATGGAAAAGTTGATATTTTTGATAAAGGGAAATACAATGTGTGATGAAAAGATATTTGTGAAGGAGAAGGCTCCAATAGAAAGAAATACAGATCATTCCCAGTATCATTTGAAAGGAGGTCCCTCTGGGTCTAGGAAAAAGAATTGAAGTACTGTAAATGCAGAAATGTTCGCGGTGGATTAATGTTCGCGGTTTTCGCGGCGGCCGCTTCACCGCGAAATTAAAACCACCGCGAACATTTTTTCCTAACAGTAAGAGACTACAGTGCATGGTGCTACCGCGAAATTAAAACCACAGTGAAAAGTCCATTTTCCCGCTACCGCAAAATTAAATCACCGCGAAATTAAATGCATTTACAGTATGTTGATTTATGTAATGATACAGAGACAAACCAGGAAGCTGATGGTGGAAGAGGAGCTGACCTGTGAGCAGGCCCATGCTGCCGTACTGCTGCTATGGACCAGGAAGTGGCAGGGGTACGGTAGACGGGACATCCTGTCCGCTGTCAGGATCTGTGGGGAGGAGCCAAAGCTAACAGATGTCATGCAGACCATCCTCTGGGTAAGACCTGTATTGGCAGGCTAGAAAAAATTCTGTAACATTCCAAATAACCTGCACCATGCAAGTTTTACCTGCATCAATCATTTTCTAAGCTTTCGAAGTCCTTCGCAAAACTATGTTTTGAAAATGTTCCTATTTGTATTGGTAAGCTACTGTGTTCAAGGATGCAGCTACTAAGAGTGCAGCAGTGTTTTGGATAACTCTACATCATCATAGTGCGATGCACAGGTTTTATCATAGACCAGTGCAGGTAGACATGAGAAATAACAGCACGAGCACAAACTTGCATTTTCAGTTGGTATTTTAAGACCTCTACTGCGTAAACTCTCACACGATTCTGACTTCCCTGAAGGGTTGATGGAAAGCAGAAATACAGGTCAATGAAAGTTTGGTTTCTGTTTTTACAGTCCACCAAGAAGGAGCCCAACAATGTGAGTCCATCTTGTCTGTGAGAGGGAGTGATGTGCTGGTACACAGTCAACATGTCAAGATTAAGATCACTGCCTTCTGATACTGTAACAACAAATAATATGAAAACAAGTTGTTACTCAATATTCCTGTTGCCTTACTTAAAGTCATTCCACTAGAGACAGTGGAACGTAAAAGAATGTTGGAGAAGGAAGCTACACAATCATGTAACGGTTAGTGATTGGCCTATCTTTCTATTGAATTTGATCCACATGGATCCTGTTGCAAGAAATTTGCCAGTAGGAAACTCATCTTTTCAAATCTCAAAACAAAATTATTTAGATAAGAGATTAATTGGAATCATCATTTTTGAAACAGAGGGTAATGCTTTTTTAGCCATTTATATTGCAGTATATAAAGAAAATATTTCCATAAACATTTAACTGTTAGATTAGAATCTTGTAGCTACAACACAGCCATTAGATAAGTTCTTGTTCCATGGACAGTGGTAAAACATTATGCACAGTCCTCCATTAAGTGACTTTCAGTAATACGTCACAGTTTGTTTGTTTCACTTTTGTTTAGATAACGTTATGGTTGAAACAGATGCAGTCTGTCTATATATGGATATAAAGTAACCTGAATGCATATGGTACCCAGGCTAGAAAATTCAAGTCTTCTATTAGAATAGCAAATTTTTGTGTTTTTTTTATAATCTATGCACAAACTTTGTGTACTGCCATCGTTTTTGTTTATTTTTATTTATCTTTTATTCATTTTTTATTTATTTCTTATTTATTTATTTTTTGTTTGTTTTTTGTTTATTTTTTATTTTGCTGTCGTATGCTAAAAATATGGCCGAGTAACATTTATTTTACTGTACATACAAACAGTTTGACTTTGTCTTATGATTTGATGTAATGGGGGCAGTTGCAACCTACAGTATCTGGTTGTCATGCTACTTTTCTGTGCTGCAGTTTGTATTTTTGGAAAATATTGGAGTAGGAAATCTGAAGATGTATACTTTACATGTAAGTCTTTAACACAATCTCTGTGACATACATGTATCTAGAATTCTAGATATCTATGAATTGTACCTTAATGTAGGGTATGTATGTAGCTTTGAGCTACATTTTACAACTTCAAATGCAATCATGAAACAAGGAATTCGTGTCTTCTAGATTGCATCAGTGCAGCTTGTCAGATACTTTTGATAAAATTATGCTAATAAAAATACCAAGATTTCAACAATGTCACATCCTTCAAGTTGCAATAGAAGATAGACTGATATAAAGGCATAACTTTCTGTTAGATTCATGGTTTGTTAGTTTGTTGAATTGCCTGTAGCCTTATGGCACATCAAAAAAGCTAGTTTGAAGATGTGCGATTGCCTATCTGAATAAAAGGTAAATGAAACGTCTGTCCGTTTGGCTTCCCAATTGGACCACAATATGAACGGTTGTAATTAATACGCCCACATGCACATTCCATCAGAGTGACAAAACATACAGTTTATGACCCATGCATATATCACCACTACATACTGCAGTTCACAAACACTGTAAAACAACCACCCACACATGTTTTCTGTAAGACAATCCTTTTCCTGATGCCTAACCGCCTAAGGGTTATATCCTGATTAAGTCATTTTTACCAACGATCCAGATCCGGAGCTTTCATGTTTTTACCTCCGTAAAAATGGCGGTATTGTTTTTTTGTGTTTCCAACTTTTTTGTGTACATGTATCTTTATGTTTTAAGTAGTGGCCGGCATGACTTAAGACGGTCTGAATGGATAGTGATACCGTCTTCGAGCAATCTTGGCAGAGAAAGTAAAGTTTAGAGTGACCAAGAGGGTTGAATCCCTCTTTCCACCTCCTTGGAATGACATATACACAGTAAACAATAAAAAGGCAATCCAGTTTCAGAGCAATACGTAGCACGCCACTGTTTCTCATAATGCAGATTTTGCAGAAATTGAAAGTAATGCAGCACTCGACACAACTTCAAATATTTGTTCATGCTGCGAAAAAATACTCGTTTTTATGTGCTAAGATGAGACACTCCTTGCATGAGGTATGTGACTTAGAAGGGCGAGGCTCTGACGCAGGGCAATTACCCCACACATCTGCTTGCTTGACGCTCGAGGCGATCACGAAGTCTGGGTAGTCCTGAGTCTAGAGCTAGTTTAAGAGCGTCGACGGGTGTGAATATCGACACTCCGGACTTTTCTTGCGTGAGGCGCACATTTTCAAGCGCAACTTGGCTCCGTCTGCTGGTATTGCAATACAACTTGAGTTAGAAGAACCAAGTCAGCACGGTAAGTGTCTCTCTGTCATTGCTAATACCTCCTGTCCGCTAGGACGGCGCTCTCGCCGCGCTCTCTCTTCGACCTAAAATTTGACGTATCGCTCAACGAATTGTATCGGAAAGAAACGAATCGTTTTACACTTTGTGTGTTTTTGTTGTCTTCTCAGTCCCACTTAAGCGTTTTGTATGATATACCCAGTGTGAAAGTGAAGATCCTATGTAAGCCGCAGTGAGAGCGCTGTGCGAACGCCGTCTAGGGGAAAGTGGGGCTTTACAAAATGTATGTACGATACCGTGCATAGTTTACCCCTATATATGTGCGACTTACGACTAGTTATATAATTATCTATATTTAATTTGTGACTCTGCCAAATGAACGATAAAAGTTGCCTCATTATCGGCCAGTGTTAGATTGAACGTAAACGTTGGCCTTGTATTTCGCAGTATAGTTCTGCCCCACCGTGCCAGACAATGTTTCCAGGGCCCGGCCGTGTCATCAGTATTGAATGCATGATTGTCAAGACCTTTATTGTGACATTTTACTACACTGGCCTGCAAGTAGACTGGCGAAAATAAGTGACTATGTAAACTCACAGACCATAAACATACTTTGATTCAGGAATATTTCGTTCGGCCTCTATTTCAAGTAAAAAAAATCCTGGTGAGAGCTAATTGATTCGGGAACATTAAAAATCCCATCGGCATCGCCTTGCCTGGCCACACGGATCAGGGAAAAGCTCACAAGCTCCTACTATTTTGAATCGTATATCACAGGCTGATATATACTGACATTTCCACTCACTGCCTCTAAATCATGAGATGATAATTGTGTATTTCGAATTCCCTATATAAAGCACTCAACACTTAAATATACGACAGAAGCTCGAAAAATAGCTTTAATCCTGTGTACGAGTGTCTAGATTTTTTAGTGCTACCATCTGACATCTGGGCGGAACCGTACTCTGGTCTAGACTTGTTTTTTGTTCTTTAACATGCCTAAGGCGTCCCGAGACAACTCCCTCCGAAGTACGGGTACATCGTACGTTCCATTTTTGGTACAGCAATACATTAAATGCTTTCATTTCATTTCAACGTTAATCTTGACGTTATCTTATAGTTTGAAAAACACGAGGACAGATGTCTTCTTGTAGTGAATCCGTCCATGTCATCGGGTTCTATCGGTGTATATGACCTCTAGAATCATGTCAGACATGGGTCAAAACCCACCCTACAAAACCAGTCCTATTGTGACAGTCCCTACAGGCATGTACCATCTCACTTTAGCGTGTTTGTTCAGAGCATTCATAGCTTCAGGCTTTCGGCTAATTGCTCAATTATTTTACAAATTGTACGCTGTTGTGGGCTGCAATGTAATTTGAAACTGTTCATATAGCACTTGAGATTCTCTATGAAAGCATACGCGGCAATACCTGAACAACGCAAGTGGGCGTCTGTACTTTTGAAACGAAGTCCGGATCATCCATGGACAATCCGAATCAGTAAGGCACAAAGCACTTATTGATGATAATTACGAATCAAATACGGATTTTTGACCTGTAGCATGATTGCCAAATAACAGTCTAACTTGTCTTCCATCTGTCAAAACGTGCACGGTAAATGATTTACTATTTCACTCAAACGATCAAGGCTGAGTTACAGGATTGGACAGATTTCAGTGCGCGCAGAGAGGGCTAAAATGCAAAGACTTTTCATCAATAAATAGGAACATCATGATGAAGAAAACTACACAGCAAGCTCAAGAACCACAAATATATTAACAAAATTATAATATTCTGGTATAACACAAATTTATTTCGAAGTAAATATACGCCTTTGAACATTGCCCATTTAGAGACTACAAAGATGTGGCAATGGATGTCGAGTGTGTGGCGCCCTGAAAAACCGAAGCCGCCCCAGCTCCCCAAAGTCAGTGGAATCGAGTACCTCGGCTGCTACTCCTATGAGAACCTGGTACTGAAAGGAGGAGGGGCAAAAGGAATCGCCTACATCGGAGCAGCAAAGGTAGTAGTAGCATTGTAACGACGGTTTGTATCGGAAAAAGGAGTAAACCATGTACAACATGACCTTTCCAGTTCCAGCTAGCAATGTGACATGACCTGTAATGACTTCAGCATTCAAAGAGCTTTTGATAAGAAACAAATTGTCCTTTCAGCCTAACACCACCAGCTATTAGTGATTCTCAATTATACAGATGAAGCAAATACGAATTGTTTGTATATGAGTTTGTTATGATATCTTCAGACAATTCTGTACAACAAAAACTCTTAATTTACTCTACTCTACAAAAACTCTACACTTGTTAAAGATGAAAGAGGGATGTGAACGATAAATTTACTGGTAACATAGCTTGAACTGTTTTATTTCTCCCATTGTTCATTAAAAAATGGCACAATAATGATACACAAGTAATGATATTTTACCTTTCATCTTTTATATGCATGATTGTCCACCCTTTAGCCCATGCAAAATAAAAATCATCATTATCGAAGTTTCTCGAACCAGACCTTTCCATTCGTACCTTCAGGTACTGGATGACGCCGGGATTCTGCCCAAAATCAAGCGGTTTGCAGGAACCAGCGCAGGCGCCATCACCGCCGCCCTCCTGGCCGTCAGGATGACGCCGCAGGAAATGCTGGAGGAGCTCAGTAACAGGAGTCTGATGGACCTCTTAGGTAAGGCCACAGCAAGTAAATTTTATGGATGACATCCTCTGCAGACTGCAAAAATAATGAGATAGGGCGAAAAAAAAACAAGATTGGTAAAAAAAAAACAAGATGGCTAAATTTTCAAAATAGACACCATAAATGTCGTTACAAGAGTTTAAGTGACAAAACATGGTAGCAATGACAACAAATCATTTATTCCTCTATTCAAGAAGTGAACTAGTGTTGATAAAGTGACACTAGTATGGTAGACTGGTATTACTTACCAAGTTGCCAACTACACTCATGACTTCCATAGTGGTGACACTTTAACAGCTTTTCAGCTGCTTTCACTTCTGTAACTACAGTAATTGCTACCTTGCTAGTGTGACTTCTACAAGTACAATCATTAGGCTAAAACACAACATACTTTCCAATTTTGGTACTTTATCGTCATGTTGACCATCTCCAAAGAAGAAAAAAATTCTTGTTTTTTTTTCTGAAATCAGGCGAAAATTAATGAGCGCGCAGATGTCATCCATAAAATTTACTTGCTGTGGTGACAAGTGACAACAACAAGTATGGACATGTCTTGTCCTTGTGGATAATGTATAATGTAAACACAAGTCAATGGCCTCACAGACTGTTAGACGTATAGACAATCTTTAGATTATTGACCATCATCATCATCATAAGTCATCCTCTGAGGTGCAGCAAGTGAAGTTTGACTTCCAGTACAGTCTGTCATTCATCCCTGCGAGACGTTCCAGGCCATCTAGACCAGTTTCTGACTCAATACGGTTCTTCAAAGTTAGCCTTGGGCGACCAACACGTTTCTTAGAGAACACATGTGTCCAGAACAAGAGTTTTCCGGCAGGCTCTATACTACGAGCCACATGGCCGACAAAGAGTAGTTGGCGTTGTTTAACAACAGATGTAAATCAACGTCTGCTAGCCCCTTCCTCGATTGCATTCTTCTTTTATGTTCCGGATGCTCCGCATGTCTCCTGGGACAAAACCCCACTATTGAGTACATATATAGATCTGCCATTATTCACAGAGGCATAAGGACAAGTATAATTGAAACTGGTATCCCATTGCATCAGGTACCCTGACATTATAGCTTCACAATTAGTTTTATAGCAGCCCAGAAAAGGAGAAACAGAAGTCGACCTTCATTGATAACTTTTAAAAAAATAACACCAACGTTTACTGTAGTGAAGGAAATCAATCCCTGATGGATGGAGGATGGAGTGAGGTGGAGCACTCTTTCAAGTCACTGAAAGAAGCTATTTTTTCTCAGATCCACCGGTAAGGGGAGGCTGGTTCAGCTTCCTGGACTGGTTCCCCCACATCCCCGGCGTGCCCAGCTGGCTGACGGTGGACAACATGTCCACGGCCTTAACAGCAGTCACGGACAGAGGCGCCTGTGAAGGAAAAGAGTTTCTGGACTGGTTCGGAGACATCTTAGATCGGCACTTCAATCGTCTTCAGCTGGACACTGAGAAAGGGCTGGACAAGGACATTACGTTCGATAAAGTAAGAAAGTGAACAAGAAGTAATTACAAGTGAATACTAGATTGACTAGGATGTTATGGCCCTCCAAAACCATTGACGGTGCTGCGGAGATAGACAAGAGGTTTAGGCTCGTTCTAATTGAAATGTAAAAAAAATGCTGTCGCCTGCCTTTGCGAGTTGATATGCAGCAAATTATAGACAAAATCACTGGTTCCTTCGTTTTTTTCACAATCCATGTAATGTTTTACAAAAGATGCACCACAACATTCATATTTTCATGGCTTGGAAGATTATCATAGCCATGAGTGGGATTTCACCCCTTAAAACTTGGCTGTCGCCTGAGAAGACACGAGGAATTCAAATAGTAGCCCAAAATGTAACAATTCAGTTCACAGGATGATTGTTTGGCAAGTGAAACCAGCTACCCAGCCCCTGTGGCCGATCATATCAGATCGCTCCTGTCACTGATCTTGGAGGCTGTGTGAGGTGGTTTATGCCTGTCGCTAAAATCCGTAACAAATGTTGCCACCACGAGTGCGATGGTTACCACGGTTATATATTTTTGTGACGTCTTACAGTTTTTCTGGCTTTCTTAAGAAAAAAGAAAGGGTTGCTGAATGCCATTTGTACCCCACCTTGCTTAACAAAATGTTGTTCAGAAATGACTGTAACAAACGTTACCATTGTTCGATGCCTACTAAGCTTACTATTTGACCTTGTGTAAAAAAGCTGCGCTCTTTTTCAATGCTTAAGTACCCATGCACAGCGAAATGCATTAACCTAAGAGTAATATTTCAAAGATGAAGGCAAATGTTTTAGAAACAGTTTGTCTCGACTATTATCCAATTTTTATAAAGATGTCCAGACGTGATTTATTGATGTATGTGTATTTAAGTTGATTCAATAAAATCTTTCAAATGGCAATTTCATGCAAGAAAAAGCATATGACATATATTCATTGACCCAATATGTGACTTTCTATTTGTGTAGCTCTACCACACGTTGGGGGTGGAACTGTGCGTCGTGGCTTACAACATGGTTCTGGGCAATGAAACTTATTTTCATGTCAAAACCACGCCTATGATGAAGATCCGGGAAGCAGTGCGCATGTCCATGTCCATTCCAGGTAAGACCAACTTATACCTAAGAATTGACTCCAGCAAGCTTTTTATGCCATACTTTGTATATTTGCTGTATGTGTAGAATTATGGCATCGAAAAGATTCCAGATGTAGGACTTAATGTAACCTTATAATCTTGATCCTTTCAATATCACTTTATCCAAATTGGTTTTATCCAATCTTAACTGGTTAACAAAGTGACTGTGTAGGAGACTAAAAAGATAATCCATGTCTTTTTTTCAAATACTTCAAATTCTGATAAGATTATTTTCATATCTATAATGTGACTAACGAATGTCCCTTATTTTGACGCTTTCTAGGCGTCTTCAAGCCGTTTGATTTGGGCTTGAAAAATCCATATACTTTCATTGACGGTGGGCTGGCCGCTAACTATCCCCTCTGGGCCTTTGATGGTACGTACAATTCATAATCCAATAGAAAATATCGCTGATTTAGCTCTTTACATATAGCTTTATATATGTGGTATCTCTTGACTGTATTCCGGTGGCACCATGCAATTGTGGATTGTGAACAGCTCGAATAGCTCGAATATCATGCTGCAGGAGAAAATGTGAAAGTATCGATTTATTTCCTTTGCTATATGTGGAATGACCTTTATCAACAATCTCTTCTAATCATCTGGTTCAAGTTCCGTGGAGTATCGGCCGATATAGGCACAACTGGAAAAGAGTCGTATAGTCCTTTCGGAGGTGGACATATAGCCGACGTCCCTCTGCATGATGGAGCTTGTAGCGTCAAATCTCTTTGTGTAAAAGAATCTAATTCACAGTTGTTGAGAAGAGTAGGGCTTTGGCTGAAATTCACTAGCGAGATTGCAAAGGCCCCCTTTCTACTAGACGGCGATTGCGCTGCGCTCTCACTGCGACCTACAACGGGTGTGTTTATCATTCGCTTTCAATCTGAATGTATCATACAGAGTGTGGCTGAAGAGACCAAAAACATGCAAAACGTGAAAGATTCGTTTGTTTTTCTCTACAGTTCGTTGAGCGACCTTTCAAATTTTAGGTCGCAGAGAGAGCGCCGCGAGAGCGCCGTCCTAGTGGAAAGGGGGTATTACGAGAAAAAACCCGCCATGCTTCGTCCTCAGTCTGAGATCAACCGCTTTACCGTATCAATGCCAAAGTAATTAAAATACTATGTTGAAATTCCCTGTAGGCTGGTATCTTTCCATGAATGAAGAAAATACCTTCCACAAGAAGCTGAAGGAGGAAGAGGGGGAGATGATTCGCAAGATGTTCCATCCGGAGTACAGGAAAGAGCGATTCGACTCCAGGAACAAAAACACCCTCGGCATCCTGATGGTAGGGTTAGCGTTTGGACTGCCACACAAACAAAGACGTCTCTGCCAGACTCCATTTACCGCTGGAAAAATAATAGAAAGTGATACTGAATAGTACACCAGAGGGGTTAGCCGACCAGAGGAGATCATTTTGTAACCAAGGTTGCAGAATAAACTCATATTGAGTCTGGTAGTGACTACAAGAAAACTATAGCCATAACGTGAAAGTAATTGCAACTGATGTAGGAATGTACGCCAAATAACAATTACTCACGCAGCTGGGTGTGATTCTGGAAACATGCAGACGCTTCAGACAGCATCCCCTGTCCGACATAAGCCCCTGTAGTCATGTGTTTGTGAACAGTACTTAAGTCATAATTATGCGACTGTCATTACATTATACAAATCCTTATTCACCTGGTAACTTCCCGGTTTAACCCTCCAGTATGGCAACCAATCCTAGCGTCTGGGTCACGTGATTGCAAATACCGTATTCGGTATGGAATACCATTCATGGAACAGTTAGGTTATGCTGTGTAAAACTATCGGGACTATTGTTTTATAATCCCTAATCTCATTTAACGTTCAATGTTACACTCCAATCATTCTTTCCACATTGTATCTCACGATTCGCGTACAGTGAAAACATTTGAAGATCGCTGAAGATCTTTCAACATTTTCATCCTGTCAAAGACATGCATCCGACTCTCATACATGAACATTCTTGTATATCAGTATTTCAGAACTAAAAGATACTTTAATTTTGTTTGTACTTGATGTTCAGTTCTCAGGCAGTGACCGTGAAATGTACCAGGGAAAGTTTGAGGAGCGCCTTGAGAAGCTGGTGGAGGTCAAACCCGAATTTGAAAAGAAGAGAGAACGCACGACGCTATACAAGTAAGATGTGTACAGTATTGTCTCTGTGTACGGGAATTTGCTTCCAGTGTCTGGATAGGTGTGTTGTTGTCATTCTCCTACGCAGAGACATCCAGCGGCGCCAGCAAACCGCCTCTTGTCTGTACTCTGCTATGCCGTAACCATCAGTTCCTGTGGGCATCACCACGAACCAGCTATCCGCCAATCAGAGAGTAGGCCTTTCAGTTTTCAAATGTGATCTCGCATACATAAGGGTAAGCTCATTAATATTTATAAGCAGGGCGGTCAAGAACTGATGGTGACGATTGAGATAGCAGAGTACAGACAAGAGGCGGTTTGCTGGCGCCGTTGGATGTCTCTGCGTAGGAGAATGGTTGTTGTGTGTGTGCAGTTATTGAAATACAACGTCAGTAGAGTGTCAGGAAGTCAGTGGGGTGATGGTGCCAGGGCAAAGGTCAGACTTCCGACAGTCACAGGGCATGAAAAAGTGAATATCAGACGTGTCATACCTACTCATTGATTGGACACTCCATGCCATGGTCCAATGGGACAGGCTGCTCATTCATGGCGAGGTCTAATGTTTTTGGTCTGTCTGTTATCTTTTCCCGGGTCTATCTATGATCAATGTACAGTAATATGACAGGAAGTCAATCAGCGAGCACATGCAATGTTAACCAGAGCCTTATTTGGCTAATCAATGAACAGTTGAACAATATCGACTTACTTACTTACTTGTATTCTTCGTTTCAATACACCTCTTGGCTGTTACTCTACGTTTGCATTGGCAAGATTCACTGCCTCAGGGAGTTGACTTTCTTGACAGTGTCGCAATATGAAATACGTATCTGTTCTTATCTAATTCTAGATTCTAGAAATCACTATCTTTGTCGGTATTTGTAGTGTATTCTCATCATGCGGTGAATTATGTGGCAAGCAAACCATCTTGCGTGGAATAATACACGAGATGATTCGTCCTTCTCGTACCTTACTTTGGCAGGGATTACGAGGCAGACACCGAAGAGCGTGTAGAGAAAGCAAACGCGAGCATCGAATCCTTCAAGAAACTGGTCGGCGAGGGTGTGAGGAAAATGATCAAGGAGATGGATGGAGAAGATCTGGAGAGTTTACCTGAGTTTCCTCCGGTGGATGAATCAATGGTGCAAGATTGCCAAGCATATTCCAGAGAAAGTTTGGCAGAAATCAGTTTTGAATTCGAAACACCTTGTGGAAGAGTATTTTCACCGATTCCTCGTGTGCCTCGACCGACCGACATATCCATAGACAAAGCTAAGGAGGTATTGTGATGGCGTAATTCTCTGTGACAGTGTTCTTTGCCTAGTCATTGTCATTATAAAAGGAAGGGCAACATTTTGTTTCCATATCTAGGCCATTTCTTTCAGGAAATAATTCTAATCAAAAGACATGCATGATTTACATCCTGTAATTAAAACATGAAGCGTGAACACTTAATTGATTAGACATGCACCTCATTTCAGCTAGCAATCTCTGTCTATGATTTTTTAGTGAATCACCAATTCTGACTAGCCTCCATAGCAGGCTCTCTATGGCCTTTTTTGGGTCATAGTACACTTTTGCTGGCCATTTCTTTTTGGACTGGGTCGCTGATTGCTGGCTTTTTCTGACAGCCGGTCTACATGGCCAGCAAAAGTGTACTATGAGCCAAAAAAGGCCATAGAGAGCCTGCTATGGAGGCTAAATTCTGACTATCTTTCAGATTTTCAGCGATCATGACGTCAGTTTCCTGAACGCACCTTCAAAGGATAAGGCATTTGAGTTGCTGATGCTGGATGATGCTGGAAATGTAATTTGACATTTGTTCTATTACTTTGTTGACGAAGCTCTTCTCAATATACATTGCATTACAATTTTAATGCGACTCACAGGCCTACAAAAGTAACATCTTTCTCTTACACCAAATTTGTTCTGTGCGCAAAAGTGGTCTTGCAATGTGCGCAAAAGTGGTCTTGCACTGATTAAAACATCGGTCTTTAATTAAGAGGCTCCTGTTGTTCCAGCTGACGACAGACAAGCTGAGGAAAATCTACGAGAACGTCGGTCCTCTGCAGCTGGCCAGGCGTAGCTTCCTGGGGCTCAGGCAGGTCTCAACTCCGCGCCAGTATTTCGGCACCATGCTGGAATTCGTGGGACGTACAAGCGACATATCTGTAAGTTTACTTTATATAATTTATGTGTTCAATTAATTTCATTTTCTTTCAGTGTGCTGGACTAAATATTTAGCATCATGAAGTCGACAAGATCCGCACCTGCTGGATCAATGTCAAATTCTGTGGTTGTAAAGAATCCCCATTCTACCAAGCAAATGAGTATTGCTCTCTTCTCCAGTTGCGGTGAATGTTTTGCAGTACTGTTAAATGCAAAACATACTTTTAGACTTTGGAGATGTGTCACATTTAAAACGCCCTGTTTTCAAACCTATATTTTTCTTTGTCCAGGAGGAGGATATCCATAGGTCCGTTGCCATAGATGTGGACTATGTGGGCACCATGGATTTTGACATGGCACCTGCAGACATGGAGTTTCTTATGAGGGTGAGATGAAACCTTCTTCAAGCACTCAAAATGTTTACACAATTGCCGTGCCAAATGCACATCAATGAGCATGCTATACGTGCATCTCTCTCTCTCTCTGTGAACACAGGCAGTTTAAGGCCTGTGACACCTGTAGATTCTCAGTCGAGCAGTTATATGGCCATAACTTTTGATGTAACCATCTGTTTTCAACAATTTTTGGCCAGTTAACGTAATTCACCCATATTCAAAATATGATGACAAGAAAATTGTGGATCCTCAATATTTTGGGTTTAAAAAACCATTTTTTGGTAAAAAATAGGGATGCTATTAAAATGGGTCTGTGCCCACTATGAAATGATTGTCTAACTGAGTCATATTTTCTGGAGTAATAGATTATATCTCTGTGATATCTAATATGCCTGGGGATCTTGCCGCTATACCTAGGTAAGGCTCAATTTTGGGGCAAAAACAGAATTTTTTGACAATTTTTTGGTATTTTTCGTACAAATATCAATACAGCCACAGAAATCAAAGATATTGCAAGAAGACCCGCTTGATTTCTGAAGGTCTAAGGCTTAATGAACCTAAATCTGCCCAAAACTCGTAATAAAACTGGTGCCCTGATGTGGGCAGGGACCGACGAAACACTACTTACCCTACAAGAACTGCGCCAAAGTAAGACATGTTTGACTGTACGTAACGTTAACCGATAGTAAAATATGAATGTTTTATGTCTGTATCTGTCAAATCGCTGTTGTATCAATGCGAACTTTCGCAAGCAGTTAGCCTTATAAGGCATCAGTCAACTGCCATACAATCATTTTGGGCTAGAAATACCGATTTATAGCATTATTTTGCTGTTTCCTTGAAGTATGAGCGCCTCGCTGTTTTCCCGCCACTCCACACCCCGGGAGGTCGGAACGTATGTTCGGACTGTACCACTTGCAGCTCTCGCGGGGGTGCCCTTTTGTTAACCGCTTCTAGTTATGCCGATATTTGATAAATACTAGATCAATATCTTTAGCATTCAACATTAATAAGTCTCAAGAAAAGTAGTTAGTGTGGCCCGTGCATCGTAAGTTCCTGTTTTCGCAATGTAACATTAGGTACTGACATTGAACCGTTCTAAAAACGCTCCGGCCCGGCGGGGTTACCTGAGGTCACGCAGTGGTTCGAATTTCATGTTCGACCAAAATTGTCACAGGCCTTAAAGTGCCCGAGAATGATTTAAACTGATACACATTGAGGAGCGATCGTAGACAATTACAACAAAAGCGCGTCTTAACTGCATGATTTCTATCCAACGATTTTACCATTACATCACCCCTGATGGATGCCATGAAGCCCCTGCGACCACTGTGGTTATGGGCCGTGAGTGAGTGATTTTACCAAATGAAAGTGTTTGCTTTTACAACAACCCTAAAAATGCCTTATTGTGTTTCACAGCAAGGAGCAGCAGCGACTGTTGCTTTTCTCGAGGAAAAGAAGCAGCTTAAGGATAAGCAAAAGAAGGACGGCATGGAAATGTAAACAAGACTGGAATCTTAATTGAAGAGTCCAAGCAACAGGCTTTATAGTTCGAACTATATAGTAGTTATCTTAATTTTGCGCCATATATCGGTACTGGCATTTCCCTTTACTTTAATGAGACTGTCCTATGTATGGGAGGTAAAGGCGTTAGCTTTTCTAATGAAAGAAAGGGTTAAGGAATACCTTATAATTTTGATTACTTAAGCAATCCAAGCAACTGGCGAAGTAGTTCTTTGACTTGTACCACATGCATCGGCACTGGTATCTACCATATGTTTCAATGAGGCTCTTTTCTGTATGCGAATTATCAAAGACGTAATATGTTCCTTTGAATGCAAAAATTAAGGACTACTTATTCATTATACCCAGGAGGATATAACCTAGCTGATTATAATCAAGTAATCCTGACAGGCTATTGCAATAATGACTTTGCTTTAAATTTTTACATCATTTGTTTTACATGCTCTGTATTCATCTAGTAAAAAGGAATAAACAGAAAATATATACAAAATCCTTGTATATACACATTACTTGTCTTACATATTTTCATCCATCAACTAAAGGAATAAGGTGATAAACAGAGAACCTATACAAAATAGCATATAATCAATATGCAGGTACCTTTGGTGGCTAATCTATTTTCGTTTTTTAGCTTAGGTGGCTGGGGGTCTCTTCTAAAATTGTATAACCCCAGGCTCTTTCGTGTAATCAACTCATTGATTGGTACAGCTCATTGATTGGTCTATCACTCGTTCTACCTTCCCCATATCTCTCTATCATCTTTCTAATGTCTTTATCGAGGTCCTGGGCTGCTTCATTAATGATGTCAGTTTCCATAGTTAGCTAGGCGGGTCTCTTCTAAATTTATTATATAACTCCAGCCTCTTTCGTGCAATAAGCTCTCCATACAGCTCACTGATTGGTCTATCACCAGTTTTACCTTCCCCATACTGCTCTAACATCTTTCTGATGTCTTTATCGAGGTCCTGGCATGGGCTGCCTCATTAATAATGTGATCTATTTCTGGCCCAGTGATCCCAGCCGCCCGGGCCAGAGGTACCCAGTCTGGGCCAGGCCCTGCAGGGTTACTGAGATGATGGGCAAGTCCTGTGAAAAGGCCTAGAAGAGAACAAAGAAAAGAATGTTATATACTACTTTGCCCATCTGAAATTTAAAAGAAAGGAACGTTTGAAGTTCAACAAACTTGTACATGTAGCTGTGTATATGTGCAGGATGTCCACTATATTTGATGCATACAAAAAGATAAGTAAGGAAAACAATGCTCCAGATTCTTCAAATTCCACACACACACACACACACACACACACACACACAATAATAGATAGATGTGAACATCTGTCCATTTTGCTTCCCACGGCAGTGAACAGTTGTAATGAAGTACACCCACACCTACATGTATATTCCATGAGAGTGATGCCCAGTTTATGCTTTTATACACACATCCCCTTTGCACACTGCAGTTCACAAACACTGGAAAAACACCACCCACACATGCTTTCTCCTTTTCCTGATGCGTGACTGCCTAGAGGTTGTATCAGGAGTGATGAAATAAACATTTATCATACAAAATGGGGGTATTGTTTAGTTAGTGTTTGTGTTGTGGTCAGCATAACTTAAAAAGTTCTGAATCGATATATGAAGGCATTTGGTTATGGGTAGGTCTTGGGAAGATGGTCAAGGTCCACTGGCGGCTGTCCTTGGTACTGCAGCAGAGCTTCCATGTTTTTCGTGAAATGATTATGTAACCATATTTAATGATCTTACCGCACTAAAAAATGTACAATGTTTACGATGGTGCACATTTTGTTGACCAGCAGATGGAATTCTGCACAGACTCTTTATGGTACTATAGGAAGTCCTAAAAGTAATCATTTTTTACAACTTTTCCGCTTCAAGTCAACTTCAATACTATAACGTATTTGATATTCGCCGTCCCAAGGCGATCATGGAGGTGCTTGTCCTTGGGGCTGCATTACAACGATCAATTAATGTGATAAAGTATACTCCTAAGCCTAAATACCACCAACATGACGAAAATTAAACGCTTGCACTTGCAACGGCTACACAGCTAGTTGTCTATTGTGACGTCATGTCAGCAGGTACAATTACACGCTGACACCTTCTTTCCCAGAACTACATCGTTATGAAAGCAAGCTTTCCCGTGATTGTTTCCCTGATCATGAGGCTAGGGGCACAGCTTTAAGCTTTTCAAGTCAAAGGTGAACAAACAGCTGACATTACAATACAGTACAATAACCCAATACGTCTCAACGGCGCGTAGGATCTTGTTTTGTGGTGAATATTAAGAATAGAATTATGAAAAAGTATTCCACGCACACTTACACTTTGTAGGAAATCGGCTTCGAGAATTCTTGGCAGTTAAAGTGAAGTTTGAGTCGACATATACATAGTAGACAACAAAAAAGGTCCAGTTTTACAGCATTCAGAAACATGTTACTGTTTCTCATAACGCATATTTGTCCAAGATGTTGAAAGTCCTACAGTATCGACACGACTTCAAATAGTTGTTCATGCTGCGAAAAAAATACTCGTTTTTATGTGCTAACATGAGGCGCTCCTTGCATTAGGTATCTGACTTTGAAGGGCGAGGCTCTGACGCAGGGCAATTACCCCACACATCTGCTTGATTGACGCTGGAGGCGATCACGAAGTCGGCGTAGTCCTGAGTCTAGAGCTAGTTAAAGAGCGTCGACGGGTGTAGATTCCCACACTTCGCACCAAGTCCTTCTGCGAGGCGCACATCTTCAAGCGCAATCGGCTCTGTCTGGTATTGCATTTTGAGTCAGAAGAACCAAGTCAGCTCGGTGAGTTTCTCTCTCTTGCTTACATGTGTATGTACGATATCGTGTTTCGTAAGAAGTCACCCCTATGTGTGTTACAGTATAACAGCGACTTGGCACTTAATGCTTAAACTATTATCTACTGACTGACATTTGTGACTTTGCTAGTCGAATTGATATTAGTCGTCTCATTTTCTGTCAGTATGAGACTACTAATAACTGTTGGTCGTGTAGTTTTGCCCCACTAGCAAGGCAAGATTGTTCAGGGCACCGCGTTAGTGTTGAATGTATAATTGAAAAGACCTTCATTGTGACATTATACCTAATTGGGCTACATGTTATTACAGGTCATCGAAAATACATCACTATGTGTACTCACAGAACGTACAGATACTTTAAATCAAGAATATTTGGCTCGGCTTCTATTTCATGAGTAAAAAGGTTTGTCTGGCTGCAAATGTATACTTTGGTAAATGGTCGTACGAGACGCAAAACAACCCTACCGCTCGTGTGATTTAGTGTATGCCCGGTGAGGTGATTTGTGGCATGGCGCCAAAATGCCAAGTACCGAGCTTGAGATTTGACTCTATGCTCTTAGCTCTTCTTTTTTTGGACCACCTTATACATGTAGAGTTTTGCGGCGTATCCAGTAGGAAATATGTAACAAGTTACCGATTCTAGAGTCAATTCCAAGTCACCGAGATGGTTTTGAAATAATATTTGTAATAAGTTTGAACTATTTTGAGTAAAAGAACATTTCAGTCACTAAAGTTCAAAATTGTTCAAACATTTCAAAATGACAGTTTAAACATGTTTGAACCTTTTTATATTTGTTGGAACATTTGGGAAAGTAATGATATCATTATCTCTTTATTTAGAACAATTTTCAAACATCTATGTGTTTTTGTTATTGTTCCAACATGTTCCAACATTTTGTGTCATTTTTTCCCTCCATAAAACTTTTATTGACCCCATAAACAAAGCTGCTAAGCTTGGTCCTTTGTTTGGCTCTTGTATTTTTAGACTTTCTTTTGTATACACTGGTGAGCCTTTTGTGAGAAGGTGGCAGACAGACATAATTTCCTGCACTTGGCAGGGATGTGTGAATTGCCCTCTTCCCAGCCCACTGACCCAGTTTCATCATATTGTTTCCATGTTCGAACATGTGATCACAAATGATGCGTCTATGTTGGAACAGTTTAGAAACTAACAGAAATAATGTATTTGATGTTAGAAATGTTTCTAACATGTTTGAATACTATAGGAACAATTAGAACGTCATATAGATGTTGTAAATAGTTCTAAACAGTTACTTATCACAGTTAGATTGTTACAAAGATTTCCAAATTGTTAGAACAAAAGGCAAGAAACACCCTCTCGGTAATATGGAATCGACTCTATTAACTTATCTTGTTGACCACTATGAAAATACGTGTGACCAAGACTGTGACAGCTAATTGATTCGGCAACATTCAAAATCTAATCGTCATCGCTTTGCTTGGCCACAATTTTATCCCATAATGTAAAAGCTCGCAAAC
This sequence comes from Branchiostoma floridae, assembly GCF_000003815.2. Lineage (NCBI taxonomy): Eukaryota > Metazoa > Chordata > Leptocardii > Amphioxiformes > Branchiostomatidae > Branchiostoma > Branchiostoma floridae. The sequence goes on from NC_049997.1 coordinate 7,671,280, forward strand.
CACTATTGTTTTGAATCCTATAGCTACATCACAGGACGCGTGTATTTACTGACATTTCCACTCACTGTCTCTAAACCATGAGATGATAATACACGTGACAATTTCCCTATATAAAGTACTCAACACTTAAAGATATGACAGAACTTCGAAGGATAGCTTTAATTAATCCTGTGTACGAGTGGTTAGAATTTCAGTGCTACCAGGCATATGGGCGGAACCCTAGTCTTGTTCTTTAACATGCCTAAGGCGTCCCGAAACAACTCCCTTTGAAGGACTATAGTTCACATGAAGTGCATGTACATTGTACGTTTCACTTTTAGTACAACAATAGATTAAATGGTTTATCTGATTTTCAACTTTATTCTTAACGTTATCTTGCAGTTTGAAAAACGGACAGAAGTCTTCTTGTCATTGGGTTCTCACGGTGTATATGACCTCTAGAATCATGTCAGACATGGGTCAAAACCCACCCGACACAACCAGTCCTATTGTCCCTACAGGCATGTACTGTCTAACTTTAGAGTGATTGTTCATAGCATTCATAGCTTCAGGCGTCGCTCAATTATTTTTAACGACTGTACGCTGCTAGTTGTTCAAATCTGAGAGTGGCGCCAAAATTGTAAACCGCGGTGTAATTTGAAACTGTGAAACTGTTGAGATCCTCCATTTAAACCTACAGTAATACCTGATCAACGCACAATGACATCTGAAGTTGTGAAACGAACCATGGAAACCATCACAATAAGATATAGAACGCTTACTGATAATTATCTACCCATCAATCAATCAATCAATCAATAACCTTATGTATTATGGACAGCCCTGCATGTCGGCCTTAACCGCTCTTCCCACTGAGAGACCCAGTGGACCTTCGAATACGACGTTTCACTGGTATCATGATTACCGAACGAATAACATTAACTACATATAGCAAAAGCTTTGAAATCGGTCTGTCTAAATACCACAAACGACCACAAACGACTCGGAAATACCACAAACGACTCTAAAATGCAGTGTATATGGGTCAAAGACCTTGTGTGGCGCTCTGGAGACATTGTTTACACATTTATGAATTTAAAAAACGCAGCAATTCCTGCGTATTCACCAGTTCTTTCAAGTTAGTCCGCCGGTTTCAAGATCGAAGCGATTCTCGGCCGCCATGTAACCATGTTGGATCGCCCGTGCTAGGAGTCTGCATGGGGAAGTTCGCGATACCTTCCACGGCTCCATAGACGACAGGACGATAAAACTATGGACGCTGTTGGTTCATAGATTATAGTATGGCACTATTCTATCATTGTCAACTTGTACAACTTGTATACTAAGTGTTTTTCAGCCTCAATGCAAGCACGCGTTTCTTGACAGCGCAGAATCGCTTCGAACTTGAAACCGGCGGACTAACTTGAAAGAACTGGTGAATACGCAGGACTTGCTGCGTTTTTTAAATTCATAAATGTGTAAACA